>NC_042998.1:89341419-89356419 GCF_006345805.1 Octopus sinensis
TTGTTTTAGCAACAACATCGTACAGCATAGGGAGGTAGTAGCGTGATGACATTTTAGGACAGCTACTAATCACATGCGTAATGACTTCCACAACATAACATAACCTACACATGTGGTTGTACCTTGGGATTACAAAAGCGTCACTGCCTCTCTTACTCGCCAGGTACTTTGTGGCAATCTCCTGTTCCTGAATTGCAAACGCATGACCTTCAAAGTGTTATGTGATGTAGTGATCGTGTATCCAAGAGAGGCTGCGCTTCGTGTCAATTCTACTGTTTTCTTCAAGCTTCCGAGCAACATACCTATGCATGATCTTTATGTTTTTGTATGCTGAGTGCTTTCTATCCAGGTCTTCTCTGGGTTAAGAGATCCCAGCTATTTGGAGTTGTATAGGAGATCATCAAGAAGAGAGTGTTTCTTGAGGAGTTCACTGCCAACTCGTACAATGTTGCTCACTTCACTTTTCAGGACTACATTAATACATTTATTTTTGCTGCTGTTGTTTAGCAGAAGCTGCCTGAGTGATACCATACGACATTCGAAGGCCGTCTGTACTGATCTCAGGCCTCTAACGCCTTCATTTCTTCTTAGGTAGAGCCTGTCAACATCACTGTTTCGGAAGAGGTTCTCAGTTGTTAGAATTTTGTGGGTTTTGATATCTATGGAGTGGATTTCCTCTACAGACCAATTAAGTATCCCAAATGTTGGGATCAGCACTGGTACTGCAAATGCATTGTGGGATATTGTTTTGTTGTAAGAGGAGAGTTCCGACTGCCATATTTTCCTAAGTCTCGTATAATATCCTCGGGTCGCTCTATCTTTATTCACAGTGCCTTCATATGATACATTTTCATCTATGCCTAGGTACTTGTAACATTCTTCGTGTGGAATGGGGGAATAGAGAGACCGTTGGTGCACAGGTTCTGGGTTTGGGGGATTGACGTCTCGTTCTATAACCAAATCAAAACACTTCTTTTGGACAATTTCCATGCCTATATCAGCTGAAAATGTTGTTATTAATTCCAGTTGTTTTTTGGCATAGTTAACACTTTTAGCATAAATTTTCAGGTCGTCTACAAAGAAATTATGAGTTACATTGATAGTTGAAGATCTTAGCATGTAACCATTTGTTTTCTGCAGTAGGAACGATAATGGATTCACTGCCAAAATGAAAAGAAGTACAGAAAGATTATCTCCCTGGAATATTCCCTTTGTAATGCCTATACTATTTGAAACAATTATTCTGTTCTCAGTTGTAAGGGTAAGAATACTTGTCCATGTCTTTGTGAGTCTCTCTCTATAGAAGCAATTAAGGTAGTAGGTACCTTTGTAAGATGTAGGCACTCCAACAGCCATGAATGAGGGATAGAGTCGAATGCCTTCTTATAGTCAACCCCACCAAGCTTGCTTGGTGAGGAAGGTGTTTATTGGACACCCTGCGGGATGAAAAACAAAACCCGTCAAAGGGCGGAGGAACTCTTGAGAGTCAACGGCCATCAAATAAATGTGTAATTTTTTTCTTAAGGCTTAAGGCTGTATCATGCTCGGGGACATAGAAATAATCGGACTGAATCCTCGATCGCGCGGTTAAACCATTGGGAGTGAAGGACTCCTAGCCTTTGTCAGGGCATCCTTCTAGGAGAAGGTAACTCAGGTAACTGAGATAACTCCGACATAAAACCTGCGGCTCAGTGGTTACCGATGATGTTGACTTGTTCTTCTTTTCGGATTATGGCTGCTGTTGCTTAGTGAGTGGGATTGACTCAGTGCACAGCCTTTCCTCACTTTAAAAAAAAATCTTCTTGCACAGGCATTGCACGATAACAACATTGTTCATGATTGTTGATGGTGCTGTGAGTCTCAACTGAATGGCTGGCTGTAGCCTTAAAAAGCAAATAAAAGTCACATTCGATCACAGCACCAATAACAGTTAAGCTTCGTGCAATGGCCATACTCGATAACGAGGGGGCAGCCATCATCATGTATGTATGTATGTATGTATGTATGTATGTATGTATGTATGTATGTATGTATGCATGTATGCTTGGACGCTCGCGCGTGTAACTCAAAAGCAAGACATCAACTCAGCCCTGAACGAGCAGATCTATGATGAAAGCCTTTCCATTCATTACCATCATCATTGTATTTCAGGCATAATCTAAGACTATCTTGTTCTATGCATTTACCTTTTCAAGAATGTTAGTTTACAGAACTTTGGATTCTATCTCTAAGCAGAGAAGTACTAATTCATAGTATACATTGTTCATGGAGGTTCCCGTTTTTAGACAAGATATTTTCGTAGCTTGGCCTAAATTGCTGTAGATGTGAAATATAGGTGCATGTATTTGTGTTGTACTGGTTGTAGAAGCGAAGGGTAGATACTGTTCGATAGGGATCCAAAACGTGAAATTTGTAATTTAGTGAATGTTTTTTTTTATATATGATCGACAATAAATAAAAAATAGGTCAGAATATAAATATAGGTTTAATTCTTAGTTTTTGATAAGAGAATGGACAATACTGAAAGTAGTCTACATATGAAATGTGGGTGTTTATTTTTATTTTGAAATTAATCTAAAGTCATTCGCCTACTGATTACTTGTTCTACGTGTATAAAAAGTACTATAAATATGTCTTTTGTATATTACAACAAAAGAAGTATACAGACTGCAGTAGATGCGTGAAGCGAAACAATAGATCTGTAACATATCCTATGAGAGTCATGAGAGTGTAAATGTACATAAATTTGTATATTTAATAGTTAATTGTTTCAACTAAATAATCGAAATTTTTGGGGACAACAATTATGTCAGCTGAACAGAACCCATGTGAATGTTTGACATTGTCAAATCATTGAAACACGGGATTGTATGGACACTCATTAATCAAGGGACATACAGCGTACATATTTAGATTATAAAATAATTGTTCAGCTAACATTTTGTGGGAGACATTATTCTAAACTTATCTTCATTGCTTTGTATTAATGGTTTATTCGCGTGTCATATATTGATCGTGTTTCGAATATTATCATTTTAGTGAAATAATATTTTTCAGTAAACATTTCGATATTTCACAGCCTTCTAAAAACATACATTAAACTCAGTTATAAAGAGATCTTATCTATTTTACGAGGTCTTGTCTATTTTTGAGACCTTATTTCTTTACAATATATTTTAAGCAATATTCATGAAATAATACTGTTAATAGTTCACGCCTCGCCAAAATGCTTGCTTAAAAGACAAACGCAGTATTTTGTTGCAATGCGTCGATAAGATGAGGTTTAAAGAATTTGTGTATTTGTGTTATAAAGTTCACTTTATAAACATAAAGGCTCCAGAAAATTGGATTTAACATTTCATACTGATTTAGGGGTAGTTTTACAGTCACATTGGTTTTCGTATGTGTTTACTTAAGCTCCATTGAGGAATCTCTCATAGATGAATATATACACTAATCTTCATATATTATGGTGTCATTAATATGCTAATATCACTTCGTCTTAAATAGGAATTTTAAAATGAGATAATACTCAGTACACTGAGTCGTTTTGCAGTGTTTCTGTTCTGCTACATAAATAACTGCAATTTGTATGCTTCAAAGCTGGGTTTTAAATAAATTTCAGTGCCCAAACAATTTCTATTCAAATTTTCAATGGAATCATTTCGATAAAAACAGGAAATAATACTTATTGGATCAATTAGCAAATACATTAATTGTTTCTAATATCAACTTAATAAAATAAAAATAAAAATTAGTTTTCAACGGACTGCCGGCTTTCATTCTTTTACAACAAACTTTGTATATTACACACATAAGCGCGCACGGGCGCGCGCGCGGGCACACACACACACACACACACACACACATACAGCTTAGGTGCTGAGAGAGTGGGACAAAAAGAGGGAGAATGAGATAGACTACCGAGTGAGAGTAAATTTAATAAATTTAAAATTTAAGGGTTATTCTGTATATGGATGTATGTGTGGCGTGCGTGCATGCGTCTTTGTACGTCTTTGTGTATGTGTGTGCGTGTGTGCATGCGTATGTGTGTATCTGTACATGCGTGCGTATGTGTGTGTGTGTGTGTGTGTGTGTGTGTGTGTGTGTGTGTGTGTGTGTGTGTGTGTGTGCATTCACAGAGTTGAGACGTTGAAAGAAACATTGACAGATCAATTAGAATAAATTAATCAGCGCATAAGTGCAAGAAATCTGAGAAACAAGACTTTTAATTGAGAACCTTTTGTCCGACGTAATATTTCAGGTCGGCCCCTCAGGTATTGGTGAAATATATATGTATATAAATCTGTGTGTGTGTGTGTGTAACCACCATGGCACTAAGGGAACACAGGACCTTACTCGTCAGCTCATACCATCAATGTTGTTAGGTACTTAGCGCTCTCTAAAGCTGAAACTATTAAGTTACTCAGTATAAAGAGACGCTCTATAATCACCCTTCTGTTTTAAATCGATGTAAACTTAACTTAGATGTACAAACACAGATCACAAGCATATATAAATGCGAATGCGCACGATTTCCAGCTGGCCGAACGAAAAATTTCTTTCTCAGCTCCTTCCTTTCATGTCATTCGTGCTTATCTTATCGACATTTATTTATCAGACCTGCAGGTTGAAGTTAGAAGCTTCGTTGGCTCACTCCATTTACATTTTCTGTTCTTTTCATCTTTTTTGTTTGTTTCGGTAAGGCATAGCCATCACAACTCTTATTTCCCATCAACATAAGTCATTATTTTATACTGAGCTCGGGTAATACTGATTATAAATGGTTCCACAGAAGACACGCGTATATGATAATTGTGTGAAATGTTCTCATGCCAATCATTTTAGAAGAGAAATACCAGAGCTAACAAGATATTGGATTACTTGCATATGGGTCATCAGATTCAAACCTCAGTAACTGCTTTCCTCTGTTTTTGGACAGGAATTGAAAGTTACATTCCGTAATTTTATTTAGATCTGAGAAAGCAGTAACATAATTTTTTTACGTTAATTATCATCCTGTTGAAGGTGAGGCTATTTTTTATCGTTCACTAAAAGAACCGGAATTGATCTTCGTTTCATTGTACCTAGAGTAGCTATTAACACTTTCTTTTTAACTTTCATATTTGACAAGTAGATTAAAATTCAAACTTTAGTTGCAAATGCTTGTGTCTACAGTAGGTGTTCAAAATCAATAAATTAATTTGAAACTATATAACACATAATAACACCGTTTAATATTTTGTTACTCTGATGCGGCGAACTGCCAGAAACGTTAGCACGCCGGGCGAAATGCTCAACAGTATTTCGTCTGTCTACGTTCTGAATTCAAATTCCGCCGAAGTCGACTTTGCCTTTCATCCTTTCGTGTTCGATAAATTGAGTACCAGTTGCGTACTGGGATCGATCTTGCGTACTGGCCCCCTCCTCCAAAATGTCGGGCCTTGGGCCTAGAGTAGAAAAGAATATTTTGTTACACTAAATTATTTAACCATTCGAATCCATAAGCAATTTTTATCTATCATTATTATATTTTTCATTACACAAGTCGTGGACCAACTAATTGTAATCCTTTATAGTCGATTTAATTGATTCTACACTTGCGTCAATAAGAACTGTTGCAGTAACAGTTCGTTCCTCTACCCAGGTAGTGGAAGGATGAACTATAGAATACTCAAAGTACTACTTTTGTTTTGGTACTGTACCACTATCTTTGTTTATTGATTATCCATCATTCTTGTAGTTTAGAATTCATCCTGTTTTTCATAACATTGAAAAGGATAACTGGCTATTGAAAAATCATTGTTTCTGTAATAAATTTATCACTCTCCTTACAAGTTAATGAATTATTTACCAGTTATAAAATTGCATTATCTGCCACTAATACTTGGTTGCATTGAAGTAAATTGCGCCATTTTACATCTAAATGCTTTGGCCACGAATCAGATCATTGTTCGCGATGCAATGTAAAAGTACATTTGAGTTAATCATACAAGAGAATCATATATGGTTTTCATGGGAACTGATAATATGTATTTCTGAATTAGCTACTATATACCGGTTTTATGACAGAAAAATATCTTGTTAAATTTGATTGTCTGAGATTAAATGGAATTACACAAATAACTTATTTAAAGATATATCTTTAATGATATGTCCAGTTAATTAAAAACATGTACTAGTAAATAGGTATTGTGATGAGTAGTACAAAAATAAGGCGCTTATCACACCTCTCTGTAATATATAATTGTCAGCACTGACAAGGCATGTTTGATCATTCGCAAAGTACCGCGAGGAAAGGTTTGGTCGGAATTAACGGAAATATTTATTTCAACCTATTTTATTCGTGTGTTGTATGAGAGGTAAAGTAATGTAGTTGTCTCATTCTTATGTGATCTATACATTTCAGTAAAACATCATACCTACAAAGTCAGAATGAAACAAAGCGGTCCAGCACATAATCAAAGACGCTTCTAGAATCAGTTTTTCAGGGGTTCAATCTGATTTTACGCCTTCCCAACTTTGTAATATTAGGGTCTAAGTTCATCAAATAAGTGTACAATATTGAAGATGATATATTCTTAATAATTTTGCGTGGGGAAGTCCACGATCCATATTCTATTAAACAACCAAGAGAATAAAAGGTAAATTGAACTTATGACTCTTCTTGAACATGCAGTATATTATTTATATTTAGCTTATCAACGGCAAGAGAACAATTAATTTTGTCTCAATTTCTTTTTAGTAATTGACTTCAGAAGTATCAATTTATATCTTCATTTAGTTTATTTTTAGTGGCGAATCTGACTGTTGTATTACTGTCTGAAACCTAACATTTTGTGCTGAGTCACGATCTAAATGTATAGTAGATTATTCCCCTGAATTTGCTATTACGGCTTTTATATTTGAATGTGTATCTGCAGCTGAGTACAACTTTCTACTTTGATCACGAATTTAGCGACATGCCTACAGACGTATATTGCAACCAGTCGCTTTTGGCAGCAGTTGATTGACACCAATATATATGAAAAGAACAGTAATATTTTTTGCAATAAAATAGAAAGAGAATATTCAAAAACTTTTTAGAAACTCACACGTATAAATATACAATTTCATCTCCCAAAAGAGATGCCTTGAGACAAGCAGAGTCTAGACTGGAGGCATGCTGTTAAGGTCTCCCCTCAATGTGCCCTCTAAATTTTGCTGTGGATGTGTGCAAAAATGTTCAAATTTTTTTTCATTGCGAAGTATGAGTGCATTCATGGAAGCAACCATTTTCAATTTAAAACATTAATTTCATCTTAAAGATTTTGTGCGTTTGATCGCTAGTACAACTTGTGCGTGTGTCCAAGCGGATGGTTTAGAAGGGACATCGCTCTCAACCCGTATCCTTTCTACTGACATTGTTTTACTTCCATAAATCATTTATTAGTCTGTGTGAAATAGATTTCGCACACAGACTTATAAATGTTTTAAGGGTAGCTTACTTTAACATTTAGATCATACGAGGTGGTATCAAAAAGTTCCCGGACTTGTTATGTTTCATAAAAAATAACTTATTTACCTAAGTTTTAATATCATCTTCGAAATAGTCTCCTTGCGCAGCACTACACCGGTCCCAGGCTTCCTGACAACAGTGTTGAAATGGTGACATTTTCATCTTGCGTTTTCATCTTGGGGAAGAGATGGAAGTCCGCAAGTGCTAAATCTAGCGAATAGGGCGTGTGTGGAAGCGATACCATATTGTTTGCTGCGAGAAATTCTCGAGTGAGGAGAGGTCAGTGACAGGGTGCACAGTCGTCGTGAAGAATCCAATTCTTCGCGCTCCACAGATCCGGTCGCTTTTGCCGAATGCCCTCCCTCAAACGCTCCAAAACGTCGCAGTAGAATCCTCGATTGACGATCTGGCCCTAGGGGACAAATTCTCGATGCACAATACCGTAGATGTCGAAATAGAATAACGATGAATATGCTCTTGATTGAGCTGCGGCTCTGTCGTGCTGTCTCCGATCGTGGAGACGACGGGCTCTTCCTTTGTGATGACTGCTGCTTCGTCTCGGGTCTTACCCGTAGACCCAACTCTCGTCACTGGTAATGGTTCTCGAGATACAGGTCAGCTGGCGGGGTCAAACTTGGCAGAGACACGCTGCATGTTCAATTCAGATGTTAGGATTGCTTGCACAGACCCATACGACAGACCCACATCATCAACGTCGTTGATTGTCCTCCGATGCTCCTCATCCATATACTGATGAATTTTTTCCCTGTTTCCGTGGGTGATGCTTGTGGAAGTTGTTCCAGAGAACTCATCGCCTTCCAACGATGTTCTTCTGCTTTTGAAGAGCCAGTGTTACCTGAAATATTGCCGCGACCTATTGCCTCGATGCCGTAAACTTGCTGAAGAATGTGCGATTTCTCTGTAGCAGGCTTCTCGAGTTTAACGCAAAATTTCACGTTGGCTTTTTGTTCCAACTTGCTGGCCATGACACAATCGCAGACTGTAGTATACACGTGATTATAAAAACACAAATTTCACAACTTGCAAAGTAAACACAGCGATGTCACTCGGCAGACTGCCTCATGAAGGTCACTGCTAGTTATTTACTGCGCACGCAACCGTATGCTGGCATCTTTTGGCGCGCTATAGAACTAGTCAGGAAAATTCTGATGCCATCCCGTTTACACACATCTACTTAGAAAACTATACACAAATTTAAATCTATACTTCAGTTTATCTACTACGCATATTACTTTGTTACAGATACTTCTTTTCTCACCATATAATTTATGTTACAAAAGCGTAAGCTTGATGGATATGAAAAATGCAGCATTCCTAACTTATATTATTCTTTACTAATTAATATGATAATGTCCAATAAATTGGTGAAACCCAGTGAAGAATATAATGCGACATACAGTAGCCAACGACGTATGTAAAAATACCGCAACGTACGTAATTCACGCACCATAAAAATTTCAATATGCAATTACAAAATATGAAATTATGAAGGGTGAGTTAGCTTTTCATCCTTTCGGGTTTGATGAAAAAAGTACCAGTTGAACACCGAAGTCGGTGTAATCGACTAGCCCTTCCCACTAGAACTGCAATTCTTTTAAAATTTGAAACCATTGTTACACATACACCGGGAAACCAGCATATAGATTTGTCAAAACGATAAGGAACAACACTCCAGGAGGTAAGCAGTTCTTATCCTGCCATCAACATTGTATTTTGACGAAAGTGAAAACATTCAATTCTTAAATAACTCAGTTCAAAGAGTTGTAAAAGCCATAAAGGAACAAGATAAATGATTTAAGCAGCAGCAACGTTATGAAATTCTAACTTCCACATGCAGCATATTGAAGTATGTGAGAACCGACCACAAGTCTTTAAACGCTGCTCGCGTGAAGACTTGAAATTACTGGCAAAAACATGTTACACGCTGATAACGATACCATATGTATATCTATATGTATATAGTAGTATGGGAGAATGGGGAAGAAGTTCACTTCTCAAATACGTGGTCCAGAAATGCGCTTTGGGGCGGCTCATATATTTCAGTTAAAATTGGGTAGGTGGAAACTATAAAATCCTGTCAAGTGGAATGTATCTATGTTCAAAAGGTACGGTCTTGTCAAAGATTGTGTCACAATGATTGTTTGAAAATTACGTTTTTATTACACGTGTTTGAGAATTATGTAATCACTCATTCATTTATTGAAAAGCAAATTAAGTTGATTGAACAAAAAAATCTTCATCGCCAAGAGACGGAGACTTACCGATGTGTGTGTGTGTGTGTGAGTGTGTGTGTGTGTGTATGCACGGTGCTAGTGCATGTGTGTGGGTGTGTATGTGTGTGCGGTGCGTGTGTGCATACGTGAGTGCGTATGTGTGTGTGTGTGTCTGTGAGAGAGAGAGAGAGAGAGAGAAAGAGAAAGTGTGTGCGTGTATGTGTGTATTTATTTGTAGGTTGTAAATTATTAGTATTTTTGTGAGAACTTTCTGCTGGTTGATTGGTGAGAGAGAACAAGTATGGCCAGGTGAGAGAAAGCTGCATGTTACAATGCAAAGAAGGTGGCGTGATTACGTACAACAGGTGATGTAATGTGAGCAGAGCGGGTAGAACCAGAATAGTTGTCTGCATAACAAATACAAGTCTCCTGATATTTTTGCTATTTATCCTCAAGCGACAAGAAAGTCATACGTTTTCCCGTCATAAATCTAAATGTTTACATTGCTAACAAGAAGTAAAATAAAATAAAAATAAATTCAATAAAAATTTGTAAAAACACATTAAAAAAAAGCAAGAGTATTTAGTTGTATGTGTTTCTGATTTCATGAGAAAGGAAGTTCAAAAACTTTACTATAGTCAATAGTATGTCATTTACTGTGCATATTACGAATTTTAGATCAGTGCGTTTGAAATACAACTTTCCTTTCAGTTTTCTTCCAGCTACAATAAGCATATCTGTATTTTTCACTTTAATGTTTTTTCTTCTTAATTATCATTCTTTAACTTTCTTTCCTTCTGTCATTTTCATAGCATTTATTCTTTTTATGTACTCGTTACTGAGTTTTATATTTTTATTAGAAGACAACTAATCTTGTCTTCAAATGGTGGGAAGCCAGAGGTCGATTGGTCAGCGAGAAATAGAATACCACTCTCCACGACCTAATATCTTGATACAAAAAAAAATGACCCGCCGGCTAAGATACATAGAGATACTTTATACATGAAAGAAAAGGGACTACTGTCTTTATAGCCAAAACATTTACTCTACCTAAACCTAACCATATACCATGAGGCAGATATAAATTCTTAAAGAAATAGCCATAGCTGACATGACAGGGCTTTTATTCTACATCTGCCCGATCACAGTGGATCTGGAGGTAAGCAAAATCAACTGCAACAACAAAGGTGAAATGAAAGTTGTTTATGTTCAGACTCTGGGATGTACTGAGCTTATAACCAAATGGTTTATATCACTTAACCATAAGCATATACTTTTAAGCAGGAATAAAGTCTCACTGCTTACAGCGGCAAAAGTAGAAGATTCTGCAATGTTTCAATGTCTGTAAGCAAAGCATGGTGAAAATTATCCTAGAAATACTACCTACTGACGAAATTTTTTACCCATTACATGACGGGACTCACTATAAATTTCATGTAGCAAACTCAACGAAGTAAGAACGTATTGAATATCTTACTCAATACGTATAAAGTAATCTATACAATTCAGATCTAGCATATTTGATCACCTAATATTGATTTCTTTGATATATTTTTTCTTCAGTTTACTAATACGCTATATACAGAACACATTCATACACACATGCATGCATATATATACACGTGTGTGCACATACATATGTGTAAGCATTTATATGCATATATAGATATGGTATCCATAAATATATGTACGAATATATGTATCTACGTGTGCGTGTTATGTATCTACTTATGTGTTATGTGCGTATGTTTGTGTGTGCGTGTGTGTATGTGTGTGTGTGTGTGCGTGTGTGTGTGTATGTATGTGTGTGTGTGTTTTTTTTTCTATTGTTGATGACAGTCATATCCCAATTGTAGGTTGTAATCTATTACTATTTCGATGTGAGAACTGTATATTGGTTGATTGGTGAGAGAACAAATATAGCCAGGTGAGAGATAACTGCATGTTACAATGCAGAAAAGGTGGCGTGATTAAGTACAGTAGGTGTTGTAATGTGAGCAGAGCGGGTAGAACCAGAATAGTTGTCTGCATAACAAATACAAGTCTCCTGATATTCTGCTATTTATCCTCAAGCGCAAGCAAGTCATACGTTTTCCCGTCATAAATCTAAATGTTTACATTGCTAAACATAAAGAAAGAAATGAAACATAAATGAATATAAAAATTAGTTGAAGTTTGTTTAAGTAAACAAAATGTCGTTAATGTGCGAGTCTCTTATTTTATGAGAAATGAAGTTTGTAATCTTTGCTCTCTCAACAGAATGTCAATTATGTTATATTAAAAATTTAATACCTGTGCAAGTGTTTGAAATACAACCAGCCTTTCACTCCAGCGTCTGGACCATAGGCATTCTGCCAGCTCTCTACCTTTTCTACAGTTATTATGATGTTCTCTTGTGCTTCGGGCTGGCTGAGTTCACACCGCAACTACTAACTCACATTGCTCCTTCTTTTATCACCTTTCTTGAGTCCAACTATCCCCACCAAGTACTCAACAAGTCACTTCGGCCGGATCTTCTTTCTCAGAACGTCGGCCCACCAGAATTCTCTCTGTGCCCATATCTTTCGTACGTGTTTGGAATTACACATTTTCAAGAAAGGCATTAATGGTATCAATATCAATACACTAAGAAGGCCTACAAAAGCTATGGCACTGCACTTTTCTTGAGATACACCAAGTAAAGACAAAAAACTTTTATTCTGCCAAAGCAAAATCAACAGTAACATCACAACTAGGACGTTATTGGAATCGTGTTCTTACTTTGGGACTATGTTGTGTTCATTCATGTTCAATGGGTGTATTCCAACTAATCTCATACTATAATGCAGAAATAGCTAGTTCATCATTGCTTATAGCGATAATACTATCCAACTCAAGGATTTCATCGGCTGATAATGTTGAAATTACTATATATGGATATAGTGTGAGGGAGCTGGTCCTAAAACTAGTATTCACAAATAAAGTTTTGGCACAATAGATTAGGGGTTACTATCTTTTCCCAATTGATTTTAAAACCTAATTTCCAATTTCTATTCCTAAGGTAAAATACTAAGAACCTTGTTCAACATTCCATATTTGATTACCAAGTGTTCATATATTTTCAATTAATTTTTTCCTAAATATTGTATCCGAAGATACTATATATGTATACACGCGCATGCGCACACATATATATACACACGCACACTCACACTCACATACATGTATATACGTATGCATATGTATGTACCTACGTACGCATCTGCGTATGTGTACTCGTTTCTATCCTTGTTGAGAGTCATGTCGCAAAAAGAGATGCTGAAACTATTTTTGACGTGAGAACTGCTAGTTGGTTGATTGGTGAAGGTCTACAAGTGTAGCCCTGTCTGAAATACTAGCATGTTACGATGGCATGATTAAAGTGGCGTGATTAAGTGCAATAGGTGATGTAATAGGAACATAACGGATAGAACTAGAATAATATCCTGTATAACAATTACAAGTCTCCTGATATTTTGCTATTTATCCTCAAGCAACAAAACAATCACCGTCATAAATCAAACTTTTTACGCTACTATTCTGAAATAAAAGGAATTATAACAAATTGGAAAAGTACAGGACTATAAAAATTAATTAAATGCTCGATAAAATAAAGAAAAGAAACTTTTGGTTGCAAAACTCTGATTTTATAAGCATGCGATACGTATTAGTATACTTTATATTGAGATACTCTTTTACTCTTTTACTTGTTTCAGTCATTTGACTGCGGCCTTGCTGGAGCACCGCCTTTAGTCGAGCAAATCGACCCCGGGACTTATTCTTTGTAAGCCCAGTACTTATTCTATCGGTCTCTTTTGCCGAACCGCTAAGTGACGGGGGCGTAAACACACCAGCATCGGTTGTCAAGCAATGCTAGGGGGACAAACACAGACACACAAATATATACACACACACTTATATATATATACATATATACGACAGGCTTCTTTCAGTTTCTGTCTACCAAATCCACTCACAATGCATTGGTCGGCGCTATAGCAGAAGACACTTGCCCAAGATGCCACGCAGTGGGACTGAACTCGGAACCATGTGGTTGGTTAGCAAGCTACTTACCACACAGCCACTCCTGCGCCTGGCTAGTATACTTTACGATATATATTATATTACATATTTAATATCTGTGTAAGAGTTTGAATTACTAGTTTGCTTTTACTGCTTTAGGCCAGTTAAGCAAAATCAAGAGCAACAACCCAACAAGATATTATTTGTGTCTGGCACACTGGGAATGTGCTAAGTTTATGATTAAGGGATTTGCTCCAGTTAATCGTAATCGTCTGTAGTAAGGTACAAGTAACGTATCATTACTTACAGCGCAGTGATATAAAACTGAGAATCGTTTCGTTAACTGGTAACACTGTTTCAAATTCTACAACAAAATTAGGAAGAAAAGATTCGATTTTTGAATAATTTTAGACCGTAGTGATTGTTGAATGAGGGATATAAACAAACAAGGAGTTTAATGGGCATTCATACAATCCTCACTCGGTATACATCTCTATTCCAAGTACCTCTCATTATAGCTGTATACATCTGTATTTTGACAGTATACCTTTTTACTTTTGTATCTCCATACTTCGTACCTCCATACTTCTGCATCTCCACACACAGACATTTCTATTTATCTGTTGTTCGAAATCTCTCTATGAGTTTTCATCTAAGTTCTTACATCCAAATAATAAGACAAAGGGTTCTTTAACATATCTTTAATGGTTGAATGTCTTTGTCTTAAAATTTGGATTATAATTTACTCTTCGCCAAAACCCACATAACGGTGTCACCGCGTGAAACCAGGATCTTCTACACTTGAAGAATTTCGACATCGGTCTGGAACCCGACAGTGTTCATAGCCTAGAATTCGGGTTGATTGCTTGTCCGAAAATGCCTTCCTTTTATACCCTACCAGGACTTAAGTTCTTACATGTGTACATCTCTATGTTCCTTAATGACAAAAATAAAATGAAATGATATCTAAAAGTTTGAGAATAACTGATATAGCGGAACACACACACTTGTATGCATGTATGTATGTATGTATGTATGTATGTATGTATGTATGTATGTATGTATGTATGTATGTATGTATTTATGTATGTATTATGTATGTATGTATGTATGTATGTATATCGATTATTTGCAAACAATTTGCAGATACAAGTGCAGCCAGTTGAAAGCTGTGTATACCGGACGCTAGCAGGCTTATGGGGGTCATCAGGGAGGAATGCGCGCCGT
>NC_042998.1:89361419-89426419 GCF_006345805.1 Octopus sinensis
TATGTATATATATATATATATATATATATATATATATATATACATACATATATATATATACATACATATATATATACATACATATATATATACATACATACATACATATATATATATATATATATATATATATGCATATCTGTTGTTCAAAATATCAAAGTTTATGGCCCATCTTTCAGCAGATTTTTGCAGCTACCCAGGACGGTCTAGAGTAACAACCAATTTCATTGAGGATATCCATATTACAGTGAGCAACAGTTACATTGCTCACAACGTTTGCTGTTATGGCTCGACAAGTTCGTTTAATCTCGATAAAGTTTCTTAAACTTTTTCATTTACACATTACAACAAATCATAGAATATAATTATACTTATTAACAGTCTGTATTACATAGATAAAGTTCAATATAGAATATTTGAAATGAAAATATTTTCTCAACGCGCATTCTTGTGGTTTTATTAATATTGTAATTAAATGGATAATATTAATCAATTCATCTTTAACGTTATACCATTTAGACGAAAATATTCTCTTTTTATTCGCCAATAATTGAATCGTGATTTAATGAACGGAAATAATTAATATCTAATTATCAGTATACTTTTGTCTTTAAACTAAGTCGTGCTTACACACATACACGCACGCACGTACACACACACACGCGCGCGAGGTACGCTTGTACGTGTGTTTCTGTGCTAGCATGCGCATGTATGAGTGTGCATCTCTATGTTTTGCGTATATTCTTATCTAAGTAGTTAGCTCTTTGCAATCATTTCTGTTGAAGCTGCAACTCTCTCATATCTATACGCGCATAAGTATATACAAATCAAAAGCATATACATGACAGTTTGGTTGTGAAGGTTATGTGTATCTAACTAACTAAATATACCGCATTACAAGAATAAGGGAAAATAAACAAGTGCCAAAATTTAAACCATAGTAACGACAAAAACCGCAGTACACATACACTCAACCTCATATATATATATTATATATATATATATATATATATATATATATATATATATATATATATATATATATATATATGCATTTAGGTATTTATGTATATACGTATATGTGTGTATATGAAATATATGTATAGAAGCACACACACACACATACATACATACATACATACATACATACATACAACATACATACATACATACATACATACATACATACATACATACATACACACACACATACATAAATGTGCGCTTGTGTCTGTGTGAGACTAAGAGACACAAGTGACGCAACGAAATACATCATTACACACAAAAGAAAAATAAGATAAAAACCAAAGACTCAAAAACTCGTCATGACTGGGCGGCTTAAACAACATCTGAAGATGTATACATGTCAAAATCCCACATGATCTTTGGAACAATAAAAACCATAAAGCAATAAACAAATTAGCATTCTTTCAGAGTATGGAGTTACACAACATTATCTGCCGGCTAGCTAGATGAATAAAACAAAGGTATTCGTTAGCAATTTGCTGACACAAACAAAACATTTTTAGATGTGTGCGTATACTAATTGACATTGTTAAAATAAAAAAACAAAAATTTGATTTTACACTTTGTTCCCAGAGGGCAATGTCTAGAATTCTTCTTTTTTCTATCTTTTTTTTTTTTTTTTTGCTTTCTTTTATTTTTAGTATTTCTGAAACTGTAAGCTGAATAAAACAAGAGAAGATGCATCACGACTGTAACCAATCTTTCCAATTTGCAATTGAAAACTGCTGACTACACTACCGCATACATTATGATGGTAAATATGATGACGATGATGAGAAAGAGGAGAAAGGGGATTGCTGTTGTTGTGGCAACTACTGCCACAGCTAATGATTTAAAAAATCTCAGGCAGAAGGCTAATATACATTTGGGGAAGGCAAAAAGTCGATTTCATAGACTACAGAATTTGATTGCTGCATATTTTATCCATATCCACCGCACCAGGCTCTGCATACGAATGGCAAAATGAACCCCGGTGGAAATTAAAGCGAGAACATAAAAATAATTACCGCATGGTATTTACGATACCGATTGCCGAAGGATGCAGCTGCTACTACCACTACTATTGCTACCACAATTATGCTTAAAGCTTATGTTACTGAGCGATGGTAAGGAACTTGCTACTGTTTCAGCCATTAGTAATATATATATATATATATTCCGAATTTGTGTAAATGTGTATAGAATAATATATCAACTGAATGAAGTTACAGCGTGGTCTGGCCTTCACGGTTTTTATTAGTGTACTAGCAGAGATACCTGTCTCGTTGCTGGGGATTAAAATGGCATATTTTGTATATACATTACAGTTATGTTGAAATAGGTGACACGGGAAAGTGCTGCATTGACGACAAAACATTTGTGAAGTAAATGATGGGCTAATTGTACTAAGCGACATGTCATGCATCTGGAATATTCCAGGCCCTAACCTGTCATGGAAATTAGGTGGGTGGGTGGGATTGGCTTATGATTTTTGAACGCACCGAAAAGCTGTTACTGGATACACTCACCTTTGCGGCAATCAGGGCTGCGTCTAATACGACCCATCGTCAGAAGTTTTGACACCTCCTTCGTGTTTGTTGTCCTACATCACTCACGAAGTAAATTCGGAAGAAGTGTAGTTAGTTGTTCATTTGTGGGTAACAGGGAAGCAATGAGGTGATAGACTTGTCTTTGAACTTTCAAGACTAGTGTAAATCCATGTTCAACTATCTCCTTAGATGCACCAAAGGACGTCGTTTGAAATATAGATATTGTTCAGAAAATCCTTTGACTGGATGGAAGCACCTTCCAGAAGTTCTATAAGAGGTTGAGGAGGAGCTGATAGTGCTAGCAATCGTACCTTACCGCCTGAGCAGCGCATGCCATTAGATTCATTTGGAAATTTGGGGAAAGTCTCATCTCCCTTCTGTATTGAGACTCTATCTGACGTGTTACAGCATGCGCTTGCTGGTCTTGAGAAAGTGTCGTTTCGCTTGACTTGAAACTCCATTTGACATGCTGCAGTATGCATTTACTGATCTTAGGAAAGTCTCATGGCACTTCTGTATTGAGACGCTATCTGACGTGTTGTAACATGCCTTTGCTAATCTTGAGAAAGTGTCGTTTCGATTCTGTCTTGAGACTCTATTTGACGTGGTGCAGTATGCATTTCGTGATCTTGGGTAAGTCTCATCTCCCTTCTGTATTGAGACTTCATCTAATGTGCTGCAGCATGATTTGCTGATGATGAGAAAGTCCCATCTCGCTTCTGTCTTGACACTCAATTTGGTGTGCTGCAGCATGCGTTTCCTAATAATATAGGGAGGCTACAGCGCCCTGTATGGGCAACGGCCAAATTTGGACTCCTCTAAAACCTTCTCCGAATATTGAAAAACCTTCATGCCAAATTTGGAACAGATTGACCCAGCGGTTTGGCCGTGCATAGGGGAAACACACACACACACACACACACACACACGCACATTGAATTTTATAATATACCAGGTCAGATTTTAAAATAAGATTTATATATTGTTGAAGTGTGTTAAGCATTAAAAAAATATCTTTTGATATTTCTTTTAATATATTTTAAATATACTAAATCTTTTTTTTAATGTTTAACACACTTCAACATGGTAAAATATTTTAAAAATACAATAAGAAACGTGAAAACCAGACCATGTTGTAACTTTATATATATATATATATATATATAATATATATATATATATATATATATATGATTTCTCATCAAGAGTAGAGTCCACTGTGATCTGTGAGTAGGAGAGGTGCAGCCGGAAATAAAAATTTGAATTTGAACTAAGGATGTATAGATTTCACATCCTTTGATTTTTGTTTTTCATTTATTTACTTATTACGATGTTCTTAAAGCTTCTAGAGCGAGTGAGTACAAAACTGTTTCTTTGATATATCAGTAACTGCGTTATGGGAAATATAGAGGTCAAGTAAAATATATCTCTTGGTTGTGTTGGAGAGCGTATATCATCTATAAGATATTGGTCGCAGTGAGGATAGGTTTGTAGCTGACGGGATCAGAGAAATTGCCTACCTTAAGAAAGAGGGACTGTGCTATATTTCCATGGTTTGTTTCTATCATTGTAAAGCGAATAAAATTGAAGTGCTTGATGTAGATAATATTGAGCTTTGGAGTAAACTATTTGGAAGTATGAGGACATTCCTCGAATTCGTCATCTTGAGAAGCTGTAATAATAGATGTTTTGCTACTTAGTGACTGTTTATATAATGGTAAGTGAGACTGAACGAAGGAGATTCGCATATGAGTTTGCAGTATGAAACTGGGAAAATGTCTAGATATAAATGTTGGGATTTTCTCCGTAGGTGTGGTACTTCCGCTCTTAGTTATGGAGTCATATATAAAAGGATTCCCGTCATCATTTTATTTTGTTAAAAAGTTGAAAACGATGCAGATTTTAAAGAAAATGCAAAACTTTCAAAATATGAATTTTCGTGTAGATTTTAAGTACCGATTTTTTGGTGGGGAATGCAGAGGACAGCAATTTGGGCATGTCTGTGTGTGTGTGTGTTTGCGTGTGTGTACACGTATATATATATATATATATATATATATATATATATATCACGTGATCACGTGACCGACCAGACTATCAGATGTTGCTACACATCGCTGGTCACAATGTATTCGCATTGTTTTTTAGTCTTCGAACGACGCCACCCCGTTGGCTAAGCGAGCAGGCCAATGGAAGAAAGAGTGGTGAAGGAGTACAGCAGGGATCACCACCCCCTGCCGTTAGGTGTTTTCGCTCCATAAACACACACAACGCCCGGTCTGGGAATCGAAACCGCAATCCTACGACTGCGAGTTCGCTGCCCTAACCACATATAAATATATGCCTATATAGATACATATATGTACATACCCACATATATATGTATATATATACATGCATATATGGGTACAGGACATCAAAAGAACGTTGAACACAATGAGAAACGAAAACATAAAAGCAAAAACATGGAAAACGAACCTTTTTTTGAACAACGAAAAAAGCAAACAGAGAAACGAGACATGCAACATAAAAAATATTCCCCTTCATCAGTTATCCCTGCTTCATGTACTCCGCGTTCGAAAGCAAGGACAATACGTGACTTCGTTAAAACAGTTCTTCCCGCAAAGCAAATTAAATAATATTTGGGACTTTTTGCGGAGGGTGAAAGTGGTAACAAGAACAGGACAGTGAGAACAAGATAGTAAAAACAAACGGTGAGGGTTGTTAGCCAAGACGATAGAAAAATTATTATGAACGCTAGGAAGACGAGCTTATGAGAGGAAACAGATATAAGCACGTGTTGTCTTTAGGAAGGAAATGAGCAGAAAGATTCTCTTTCGACACGTGTAACCGACGAGAGAGTCAAGGAGGAAGGGTGAGAGAGACGGAACGGTGAAGGAGAGAGGAGAAGAATAGGGAAGGATAGGAGAGAAAACCAGAAAGGATGAAGAACAATAGAGAGAGAGAGAGAGAGAGAGAGAGAGAGAGAGAAAGACAGAGAAGAGATAGTAGAGATAGAAGATTGCGCAAATTTAAAGAGAAACAAAAGACGAAGTAGGTGTATATATGGAGATAGAAACAGGCTAAATTATAAGGAGAAGTATCTAGATAAACGATCGGTTACATTGTATCGTGCATGAAATACTAAGTTTATTTCCACTCACCTGCTACCAAGATAACGAATACTTGAGTATTTGCAACAGGGAGTGTATGAGTTGAGATTGCTCAAACCTAAATAGTACACAATATTTGGTATGGATATTATTAATAATTAGGCGTGACTGTTCGATCTACAGCGGAATGAATGTGTTGAATCGCTAATATTTCATTAACGGTTTCAAGCAAAATTTGAAATTTCAAAGCAACTAATTTGTCAAAAAATTTTTTATATAAAATATAAAACGTCGAAGATACAAGGTATCCCCTTCACATTTTAGTACAGATCCTCTGCTACTCCAACATAGTTGCTAGCCATCTATACAGTGGATCATTGAATATTTCCATCTGCAAGCAATTGAGCATCTGTTTTCTGTTTCGACATTAGACTTGAAGAAATAAATGCTTTGTCCGAATACTTTCCTGCATAAAAATACAACTCAGATTAAGGTGGGGAAAGAGTATTTCTGTCCATGTAAAAACAAAGAAAAAGAATGTAATATTAACGATTAAAAAATAATAAAAGAAAAATGAAAACAAAAGTAATTCTATAAACACGGAACATGTGGGGTTATAAGGTTCTAACAATTAAATAACGAGATATTTTGGAAATAGTAAAACTATTGAGATCTAGCCAAAATGTTATACACTCGCCTTAGTTCTCACAGCGTAATATTTCAGGGGACTACATTTATAATTTCTCTTTACTCTGAAATGGAAAGTAACTGTTGAAATATTAAATTCAATACCAAAATGATGTTAGTTGGTAACTAACTAGTGGCCTTTCTAGTCAAATAATTGCTTAGATATTTCGTCCCTTTTTTTCTTTCAAGGATCGGTGACGGTGTATGTTTCACGACATCTGATTTCAATAAACTAGAGTATATAGGGTACCCCACCCAATGTTGTATTGTGAGTCATATTATTGTCAAAGAGAAAAAGAAATGGAATACAGAGGATGAAGAACAGAGCTAAGGGGACATAAAGTTAGGATTTACCTTTCAAGTAGAAAGTGTATTTAGCATGATGTTTGACTAAACGCCCATAATATCAGAGTATAAATACTAACGAATATCAACACACACTGGCGTGCGCGCACGTACACACACATGCACAGAGACACACACACATACGCACACGTGATGCATACTGTTTTAAAAATAGCGACAAATAGCTCAGCCCTTTAACACGTCGCCTCAAAACTATATAAACACAAATGGAAAATATGGCAACAAATGTTGAGAACAAAAACAACAAGCATGATAATAACGATAACAATCAGCAGCAGCAAAAGCAGCAGTGGTTGAGTGTATATTATCAGGTAAAGAAAAAATGCTAAGTAATTTGATAGATGTTTGGGTGTTATCATGTTGAAGATATGAATTTTTCTTTCAGAGCAAAGTGAAAATGTTATCAAGAACAAATCTTTGTTTAAGCAGTAATGGAAGCTGTTTGATCTAAATAAAAAGTTATAGAAGTTAGTTTATTTAGAAAAAAACCCCAAAAGAACAAACAAATAAAGTTACACTTGTATTGAACGTGTTTTTTCTTTTCATACGTTGAATGTCATTTCCTATCTTCAAATGGCACATCGACCTTTCCCGAGACTAAATTGTTGCTTATGAAATTTTAGATTTTGGACTTTCGTTCCTGTCACGTTTCGATGTCGCAAATATATTTACATAACCTTCAAATTTATTCAGTTGTATGGAATCTGAGAATACCCTATGGTCCATTTGATAAGACGGTGAGGGGCTTCTGTGAGTGGTTCTTCAACCAAAGAATCTATTTATAAAGATTATGTTTCACCTCCTGATTTCAATTCTGAAATAAAAAATCTGCTTTAAACAAGTTTCTGATATCAAAAATATTTCAGAGTTCCTTAGATTATCACAAACAAACACCTACCCACCCCGCACCCCCGCCACACAGACACATACACACCACAACCACCCTCATATATATATATATTACTGACTAACATATAATGCATACATATATATATATATATATATATATATGTGTGTGTGTGTAAGTGTGTATATTGGGTCATCCCATATACTTTTATTTTTTAGAATTAACATAAACAAGGTTCTTTTTTAATCTAAAATATACTCTCCTTCATTTTCTACATTACTCTTCCATCTATCTGGTAGACTTGCAAGGACACTCTTCCCAAAATCCCTTGTCTTCCAGTACTGTTCTGACCTCTTCTACAGAATTCATATTTTTTCCTTCCAAATGGTTTTGAAGGCTACGGAATAAATTATATTTAGATGGAGCAACGTCCGGAGAATATGATGGGGTGGGTGGGGAGGTAATAGTTTTCCATTCAAACTGTTCCAGCCTTTGGAATGTCATCCTCACTGTATGTAGCCGAGCATTATCCTGATCGGAGAACACCTTTTGTCTTGAAACCAAAGATGGTCGTTTTTTCTTCTAGTACTGACTTGAATAACTGGCTGAATGACCCAGTCTAAGCTTCTCTGCTAGTTCCTAAACAGTTACGATGGGATTTTGTTCCACGAGGATTTGCAGGACGTCCTCGTTAAGCTCTTCAGATCTTCCAGGATGAGGCTCGTCTTCTACACTGTAGTTACCGGGTCGGAATTTCTGGAACCACAGTTGAGACTGGCTTATGCTTATTGTCCGATCCCCATATACTGCATTAATATTCCTCGCACTCTCCGTTGCGTTGTTGCTTTTATTGAACCTACAAAGCAAAATATGCCGAATATGCACCTTTGTCACTTCCAGTATAGTTTTGAATAAATAACTTTTAAAATCGAACTGCACTCTTCAAAACTTGCACTAAGAATAAAGACAAGGTAAAATTACTACCTGCTTTTATAGCAAGTTGATGCAGGTAGTCTATCTTGTCCCCCTACGACTTATAGTTCATGTAATTGAAAAAACCGCATTACCTATGGGATCACCCAATATATATATATAATATATATATATATATATATATATATATATATATATAGGAAAGAGGGTTTAAAAATGCAGAGGTCTTTTAAAGATGTTTATTGACTTAACCGATTTCACTTCTTGAAAAAAAAATTACTAAAAGTAAAATGTAAAGCTCTGTATAGGCTTTGTTTTGTTAAAAAATGGTTATCATAATTGTATTAAAATACAGTTATACAGTCTTTGATAAGGATAAGAAAATGTTAAAAAATAGAGGGGCTTTTTGTTTAAACAGTTTACATGAAAGTGTTCAAAATAGGTAGTAAAATACATTTATAGTTATTTTTAGTTCATCAAACCAACAGAGTGTCTCAAGTTCCAAGTGCTTTGTGCTCACGGAAATTACCGAGTTCTTTGTGATAATATTTCGAGTCAAATGCACGCATACATATATTTTTATAATGTAATGTCACTTGTAAGGTCACTCATGAGTGCTACTGGCAACATAAAATCAAGTACAATCTATTGCACGGTTGGGTCATCGGCGACTAAAACGGCACCCCACTAGACTTTCCTAATGAGACGGATTGCTGGAAACCTAACTGGGCTAAAAACAAGACCCCTTCTAAACAACAGATGAACCTCGTATATATATATATATATATATATATATATAATATATATATATATATATATATATCTATATATATATATATATATATATATATATATATATATATATATATATATATATATATATTGGAACGGAGAAATACTAATACTATTACTTGATTAATCTAGATGTTGTGACCATGCTGAGGCATCACCAATAGTGTGATTGCTAATTTATTTCAATTCACTTTCACGCTCTTCCTCAATACCTGGTCCTGATAAATTAGTGAATTGGAAAGTTCACCCTTTTTTGCGTTTCTTCTCATGATGTGCATTCATCTGGTATCTCAGATAGTTCTTTTGGAGGAGTGGGTGTGGACCCCTCAAACACAAATTGCTACAGTATTTGGTCCCGACTTCAAATAAAGAGCATTAAGGAAATCTCAGCACCATGCAATGGCATCTAGCTCGGGAGTTGGTATAGATTTCAATCCAAAAGTTAGGTACCAGACGATCCAGAATCTTACATAACATCACAGCATATCTTTCGTGTCTTCCATCTTGAGAGTTGAGCCTCGAAACTTTTAGCTTCAACGTGTGGCTCAACTATTGCACTGAGCCAATCTTCTAGCTCTAACAGAGTTATATTGACTCCAGCTCCTCTATTAGTTTGACACTATGTGGTAGCTATAATTGGGAGAAGATAAATACAGGATATTTAAAAATATGTAAACAAATAGAGCAACTAAGAAATATATAGGGAATTGAACAACTAGAAGGAAATTAATTAAACTAATAATAGAATTTCCCTAGCGCTATGATTTAGAGTTCACGCTGGCAGAAAAGCAGAATAATTTTATCTCTGGTAAAAAAAGCAAAAGAAAATCAAGATATCATTAATCAGATCTAATTAGTTTGCCGGCTACAATTGACTAGCTGACAAACAGCTTATTTCATTTGTAAATATACATACATATGTGTGTATGCGTGAGTATGTTTGTGTGTACGTTTGTGTGTGCGTGAGTGTGCATGCGCGTGTACGTGCGCACGCGCGAGTGTGTGTGTGTGCGCGTGGGCGTGGACGTGCTTATACGTACGCACATGCACACATACATATATGTGTGTGTGTGTAAGTGTGAGTGTGTGTGTGTGCGTGCTTGTGTGTGTTTATGTATGTATGTATGTATGTATGTATGTATGTATGTATGTATGTTTGTATGTATATATATATATATATATATATATATAGCGAGAATTCACAAAAAACAAAAGACGAAGACAGGTGGTATAGACAACAAACAGATGTATTAGTATAACGCTCGTGAGGTGAAAAGCTCTTTAACGTTTCGAGCCTACGCTCTTCCAGAGAGAGGAACGCAAAAAGAAACAAGGAGAGAAAATAAGATATATATATATATATATATATATATATATATATATATATAAAGATATATATATATATATATATATATATATATATATATATATAATCAGAAACTAACTGTAACTCTACTCTTTTTGTAGACTTTTCTCCTCAGCTTTCTTGCAAAAGAAATGGAACTCGCTTTTAAATGCAAAAAAGAGCAAGCCAAATTTGCATTACTGTGCTTGTGGTATTGCCATCTAGGTCAATTTGGTACAATGCAATTTTAATGATGGATTACCATTCGATTTTTTAATCGATTCCTTTGTCACTCTGCTGCAACCCTATGACACTGGAAACATTTCGATGTAATTCTCTACAAAGTGATTTCACCAACCAGATTACTACTGGAAAGTCTATGATAAAAAGACGCAGGTCACTACAAAAATGGTTCACGTAAATAAATAAGGGTCTTTTACTATCTTCACTATCTACCCATTAAATTAATAGATTTTTTTTTTGCAATGCAGATGGGAACTCGACATAAAACTCATTCGTAATACTGATCAACACGTTTTGGTGCTATATAATCTAGACATATTTTTAGTTATGTTTAGAGTGTTCATTCCCATAATTGTAGTAACTTTGATCTACCAGTTCTAATTAATTAATAGCCTACTATTTTGATACAAAAATAACAACAATATTTACGCTATGAATATATATTATACTTTTAAAGTAACCACATATTACTAAATCAGGTCATGTCAGTACAAAAGTTTCTTACATTGAAATCTACTGTAACTGCAACATTGAAAGTAAGTATCAAAAATGAAATGACCTGTCATTTACACTTTTTTAGATTTTTCTAGAGCGAGATTTACATCATAGTCTTCGCTTAAATCATCAAACTATTCTGGAAAATTATCTAAGGAACTGTAAAGAAAATGGACTTCGATGATCGTGCTAAGTCAGAGTAATCTACTTTACGGGTAGCATACAAATCTGTTGATAGCCAAAACAAATTACGCCAATGCATAGCAATTCTTTATCATAGTACGGGAGTACGAAGATGTGTTTATAGACGGTTCGGCGATTTCTCAATTGAACACGGAAAAGGTCTCCGCTGATAACTTATGCTTATTTGCCATTATTTGTTTATCATTTATACACTTTTGGAATTTTATTAAGAAACAAAATAAATTGAAACACAAACTTCACATACACATGCGCTCACGCGCACACACACATACACACACATATATACACTCATATATATATACACACACACACACGAACACACATGCATATACATGCATATATACATACATGCATACATATATACATACATGGCTCAGTGGTTAGAACATCGAGCTTACAATCGTGAGGTTGTGAGTTCGATTCCCGCACTGGGCTGCATGTTTTGTTCGTGAGCAAGACATTTCACATTGCTCCACTTCATCCAACTGTAGAAATGAGTTGCGACGTCACTGGTACTAAGCTGTATGGGCCTTTGCCTTTCCCTTGGATAACATCGGTGGCGTGAAGAGGGGAATCTGGTATGCATGAGCGACTGCTGGTCTTCAATAAAAACAACTCTCGTTTGTACGTTCGCCTGTGAGGCGACTTTTCGCCCAGATTTGTACCCCGGAGAGGAACCTCTTAGGTGCAGCCATGGTCATTCGTGACCGACGGATTTATCTACTGTATATATATGTGTTTATTTATTTATTTATTTATTTATTTATTTTATAGCTTATGGCATAAAGATTATAACATATAACTAATAGCGTGTAGTAGTGTGTTCACATACCTTACTGATTTAGCATTATGTTGTACAGGAAGATGCTTTACGTCTGAACATGTCTAACAAAGTTTGCACTTAATGCTTCGAAAACTTGCATGGGCTTTTGAAAATGACCTAGCAGTAACTAATATTCGTATAATATAACATTTAGCTATTTACGGACTGCTCTTTTACTACATAGCTTTGACTACCAACAAAGAAAAACTTTGCATTGTTTAAAGAATTACTTGATAAACACTAACAGAGTATTCTAATGTGTATGAATGAGGATATTAAATAGAGAAGAAAACGTGTTTATTTTCGTACTTTCTTAATTTTAAGATTCTATTCTGATGTGAATTACCAATACGGTTACTGATATTTGGAGGTTTCCCACGGTTGTAGGTTACTCTGGTCATATTAACTTACGGTATTCGTATTTTATTTCACAATGATATATAAGACGAATGAGTTGTTAGTCTGTGTTACCAAGACTTTAAACAGGCTATCATTGTCTTTTCTATCAAATTTCTTGATTGCACACAGGCGGCATAATTGTCCGTAAAAGTGATCGCTATCGTAAATAGACGTCTGTATTTCCATCAATACAGATGACTATGATATGAATGTGGCTCACGACTGCACCAGTTTACAAAACTACGCTTTAGTCACTACATTGTTTAAAGGCTGTGGTAAAAATTTCTAATATTTTCATAATAATCTAGCATTGTTGATATTTCGTTATTTTTAATTGATGCTGGTCGCAACTTTCTTTCTGAGTTTGCTTAAAGATTACAGCATCATAGTAGGATTACATTCTTTGTGGGCGTTGTTTGCGTGTCATTTTCGAATCACAATTGCGAACACTTTAATTTAACGTAGGTTTTTAATGTCATTCAGGGAGATAACCATATGGCATAACCTTATTATTCATCTGTAACAAACTTTGGAATTAATACCGATTCCTAATATTGTAAAAAGACTCCACATTTGTAAAGGAGGCTAGACTGAACCAGTTTGACTCTTATTATTTAACTAGTATCAAATGTATAGACTCCCGAAGGAAGAATAGCTATGAGGCTCTTTGATAGGATTTTTACTCAAAACGTAAAGATTTAATTCATTATTATTTAATTATTAGAAGCCATACTATCATTTTTGACCACCATTGTCATATTCATTAATAGTAATAGACTACAGGCATCAAATGAAAGGAGTTGTCATTACATTGAATTACTATTTGTAATCATGCAAGACATAGCTGAACTTGGCCGGATTTGAACACAGAGAGTAAAGGACGGCAATTATATTCCACAACGATCTACCACGTCTACCAACCCATCGACTCTTTATGCGTTCATATTGAATTTTTTTAAATGTGGTGTATTGATGAAATCGGCAGAGTGCCAGACAAATTGTGTGACGAAATTTCTTGGCAAAGATTATCTTTTCGACTCTCATTATCTGATTGGTACTTAATTTACCAAATCCTGTATTCGAGTAAGAAGCCAGTGCTAATATATAAACCAGCATCATGTCTGAGTGGTTAAGACGTTGGACTAAATTTCCAATGGACATCTGTCCGCATGGATTCGGTCACCACTCACGCTAACAACTGGGTTTTTTTTTATTATAATTGATCGAAATGTTTTCTTATGAAAGACGCACTTCACTATATTTGAAGTTGCGTATTCTGAATAGTTTCACTGATATGATTAGTTTAACTTTTGCTTATTTTTTATTGATATACTTTTCGTTATTCCGTGTTTTATTTTCTTTCGTTTTAGATCATTCATTATATCAGTCTTGCCATTTTTCAATTATTTTGTTGTATATTTTCTTTCCATTTAATTTTTTACTGTGGAGTACTGAAGACCCAGCCTAGTTTTCTTTATACTACCTCTACTATTTTATAGATCAGATTATTCAGTCTGTTTTATTTTTGAGTAATTTGTTCCAGTGCATTTAATTTCTTGCAAAGTCATGCTACATTTATTCAGTTTTTCATGGTGTTGTTTGTTTGTGATAAACAACTTATAGCTTGGATAGGTATTCACCTTGATCCAAGCTATTTTTGAATATTGTTTCTGTGCAGTCGCATTCAATGTTAAATCAGTATTTTGTTTGTTGTGAAATGGTGGGTTGAAGGGATACTTTTGTTATGTTACCGTGGAGACGTCTATTGCCCTCGTCATCATTCTGGATTTTAATTCTCTCTTCTTTGTATGATTTTGATTTGCTTTAATGCCTTATTTGTAATTGGGTGATGATCTCTATAGTATTTCTTTGTGTTTTGGAGTCTTACTGTCTGCTCGTCTGTGCATATTCTTTTGTGCATTCTTAAGTGTTTTCTATGTGGAGGTGTCTATTATATTTCTTTTATTAGTTTGTGGGAGGTCATCTCTTTTAAGTAAAATTAGTTGTTTAGCATAATTTTCACTCTTTTGCTAGTTAATCCATGCCATGTTCAGACCCTTCTCTCTTCTTCAGTGTTTAATTATTATTTTACTGATCAGTAATTAATCTTCTTTGCCACACGAGCCTTTGCACGTGTGCGTTTGTATCTTTGTATGAATTAGTGTGTCTTTGGGTGTGAGTCTGTTTTTATGTGAGTGTGTGGGTGCGTACGCGTGCTTATTGAACTAATTGACTTATTCTTGGTAAACCATTCTGGTGAGACTGCAACTCTCACATGTAGATATATGCACAAGGTGAAAGAAATGTACACACACTTTACACACGCTGCATAGAGAGAGTGGGAAGACAGAATGGATGGAAAGAGAGAGAGAGATGGGGAGAAAAAAGAGAGCGAAGTGGGGAGAAAGGAAGAGAGAGGAAGATAGAAGAGAGAGTGAGAGAGAGAAGAGAGAGGGGAGAGAAAAGAGGGAGAAGAGAGTGAAGAGAGATGGAAATAAGAAGAGAAGGAGAAAGTGATTATATATACTGATTCAGTAGACCTACGATAATCTAATCAACTAATTGACACTACAACTTCAAATGAAAATCTTTCATGTGGAGTTTGAAATTTGTCTTGGAGTATTTTCAGGGCTCATACAGGAGACATGTTTGGCGTTTGATTACAGCGTAAATTTCATGATGCTATTTATGAAATCATGAAAACATTTACTAAAGTGCTTTCGATTAGATTTTAACAGAATTCATGCTGTCCTGAATTATATCAAACAAGTAATTCTTCGTAATTATTTCTAATTCTTAAATTCAGCTGAGTACAGAAACTGAAAGAGAGAGAGAGAGTGTGTGTGTGAGAGAGAGAAGCGAGATGACTGAATACTTTGTTACTTGCTTGTTTTATCCTTACTCGATGAGAGCTTGACCCAAGAGAAAAGTGTTTGCCTTATGTCTTCAATAGACTCAAGTACACGACTTTTTTTCTATTTAGCAGCCAGGCAGGCGGAAACTGCCTATTCTTCCTGACCAAGGTAAAGTATTGGGGTGAAACTCGCAGATGATTCGACCAATAACCGGATTTGTCCTATACGTAGCAAAACATTAGTCCGTTACGACAAAACAGTTAGATACTGAACAACTGCGTATAGCGCTGTTCCGTTGCAAGCCATACATACAAAACAGTTCGGTCATTGACCATACTAAGCACAGTGTATCAAATTTTACTTAAAACTCCAAAATAGATAAAGCCAACAACTCTAACTTCGTATACTGCGAAAAGTATGAATATTCAATTATCAAATGAAACAGAATTCTATGTTCGAAACTGGCGTACAAGAAAATCTTTGTGGTGGAAATAGCTATGTTGTTCTAATTTTATAGCCGAGGATGCTGGAAATCACATTATTTTTAGATGGACATGTTATATATAGTGTTTATTCTTTTATACCTAATAACGAACAGCAAATACTTCTCTTAATAATATACATATATACATACATGAATACGCACACACACATACATACATGCATGCATACATATATACATACATGCATACATATGTACATACATACACACTCATACACTCACACATACACACACACACATATATATATATACATATATATATATATACATATATAAAAATACATACGTTTGCAATTAAATGTTTCTTTTAACATACATATTTGGCTTCTTTTAGCTAAATTATCACGAGAAACAATATTTTATGTAATGATATAAACATTAGTTTATATGATGTTAGATTCCTTAACAGCATACACAATTTGTCAGAATTTCATTAACTACTTATGTCATTATTACCAAGTCTAGTTGAAATATTTTGTAATTATCACGTTGAAATGTATGCTCTGTGTATTTATACAGAAGCCTCTTTAACAGTTAACATTTCAAGTATTATAAATATTTCATGCATCCCTATGCGGCATATATTTTCCAGTAACTAGTCATACTATACATAGTAATGGATAAATAACCAGTTTATAGAACTTAATCTTATGTTCTTAGTATTCTAGGGTGTCTTCGTGTTATCCTTAGAAACATTCTCTTTCACTGAGTCATACTATTAAATGAACTCAAAATATTTTGCCACCGTTAGTCATTTCTATAAATTTATGATGTAAATAGCCAAATTCACCGTTTATAGATTAGAAAACGCGATAAAATAATCTGAGGAGGTTTTATATAAATATTGACAGATATACTTAAAGACAAAAGCAACTGCACTCTGTAGCATGCTTGATGGTTTTGCCTACTCACAGTTTTAACACATCTTTTAAAGGTTTTGTGTATTACTACTTGAGGAAGTGCTATTGTTTCGACTCCCAAAGGAATATCACGGAAATGAAGAAGGCTGCTAAGATAATGCTTTTGAGTACTCAAAAATTAGCTGGTACATTTCACCACCTCAGAAATTATGACATCAATTAAGGCTAAAGGAAATAACACAGATGTTTCTTAATACTCCATCTTTAACTAAAACACTTCAGACATAATTCAAAGAAATCTTCACTGGAAGTAGTCTATTGTTTTAACTATAGAGAAAATAAATAAATTAGCAATGTTTCATTAGATTACAATCAGCATTTAACGTAGACATCCGTTCACGCTGAAATAGGAGAAACAAAAAATAGTATAATAATAAAAATGAATTCAAAACTCTGACACCTCGGCAGAATTTGAACTCAGAAGAAATGTCGCGAAGCATTTTCTACGACGTACTAACGATAAAATTAATAATTATATCAAATTTTGGCACGAGGCCAGTAATTTTGAGATGGGAGTTAAGTCGATTGTATCGAAATCAGTACTCAACTGGTGAATAGTGAACTGGTCAACTCGAAATGATGAATGGTAAGGTCAACCTCAGTCCAATTTGAACGCAGATCATAAAAACGGACGAAATACCGCTAAGCATTTTGCCCGGTGAGCTAACGATTTTGCCAGCTCGGCACCTTAACGATAATAGTAATAATAATAATGATGGTCACTCCCGTCGATTTCGACGTATGTTTGAATGAAAGGATTCAAAGAAAAAAGAAAGGGTTAAAAATAAAGAAGCTGCATCTATTATCGATGGATGCGTAAATGTAATTTGAGCCCTGGTATGGATGTTGCAATGAAGTCACAAAGAGGACAACAATGATTTTGATTTTGCCTGAGATTGGATAAATGTGTCTATTGATTATAATAATAATAATAATAATAATAATAATAATAATAATAATAATAATAATAATAATAATATAATAATAAACTAGCGGGAACCGTGAATATTTTGCAGAATGAATGGTAAACCTATTGGGTCATTACTGAAAACTTTATCTAAAAAACCTGAAAGTGTAGCTTGTGTTGTCTGTATGAAAAGATTTTCACCTTCCAACGAGCATCAGATGAGTTAAGAAGGCATCTTAGCTCATCTGATACTCATTGGAAGGTGAAAGAAATTGGAATACGATGATTACTTAATGCACTTTACATATACGCTTTATATACTTTGTGCACAATTTTGTAGACTTGATACACAGCACTCATAAAATAAATATTCACTCTCATTTTTCCATTTCCCCATAAACAAAAAAATATCACCTACATATGATACAACCTTTAGTTAAATTGCGTATGTCTGCAACGTATATAAGCGTGAATATTTCACAGAATTACAATTATGCGCATGCGTTAAGTGATAGGTGATATAAAAAACTTAGTTCAATTTTAAAAATATACTTTTCACTATCCAATCACCACTGCTACCTTCACCACTACCACCACCTCAATCTCCAGCTCCACCACCACTATCATCATCAGCTCTCTCCCTATCTCTCTCTCTCCCCCATCCCTCCACTAAAATTATATTTTTAATTCTCCTCCGCTATATCATCACTACCTTCAGCTAACTTTCTAACCACGTAATAAAGATTACGTTCCCACTACCTCACATCATGGATGCTTCTCTCTCCCTCTTTTTGTCTCTCCGTCTTTTTCTCTCTCCGTTTTTTCTCTCTCCATCTTTTTCTTCTCCCTTTCTCTGTTTCACTCTTCGCCTTATCCTCTTTATCTCTCTCCTTTTTTTCTTTCTCCTCTCTTTCCCTTCAATAATCACGTGAAAGCGCTACAATTACATTTCCTCTACCTCACGTCATGGACGCTTCTCTGTCCCTCCTTTTCTCTCTCTTTTTCTTTCACCCACTTTTTCCCTAATCACGTGAATGCGTTACCGACGTGCTAAGTAAGGGAATGACAAAGAGAATTATTATAAGATCCTTTCTACTATAGGCACAAGGCCTGAAATTTTGTGGGAGGGGACTTGTCCTTTACATTGACCCCAGTGTTTCACTGGTACTTAATTTATAGACCCCCGAAAAGATGAGTGGCGAAGTTGATCTCAGCGGAATTTGAACTCAAAGCGTAGCGACGGGCGAAATACCGCTAAGCACTTCGTCCGGAATGATAACGAATCTGTCAACTTGCCGCATTAATAATAACAACAGCAACAACAACAACAGTAGTAGTAGTAGTAGTAGTAGTAGTAGTAGTAGTAGTAGTAGTAGTAGTAGTAGTAGTAGTAGTAGTAGTAATAATAAGAGAAGCTCAGGACTCAAATCAGAGACAGAGGGATTTTTAATAGCAGCACAAGAGCAAAGCCTCCCCACCAGAAATTACCGAAAATATATAATGAAAAGAAATGTAACAAGTAACTGCAGAATATGTGGAGATGGACAAGAAACAATAAATCATATTATCTCTGGCTGCCCAGTCCTGGCTAAGAAGGAATATATTCACAGACACGACAGAATTGGGACCTACATACACTGGAAGCTATGCCAACATTATGGAATAACAACAGAAAAAAGATGGTATAGGCACACACCAGAAAAGGTCACAGAAACGAGAAAGCATCCATACTCTGGTATATGCCAATACACACAGAGAAATTAAGGCCAACAGACCAGATATAGTTGTCAGAGATAAGGAAGGTAAAAATGCTTTCTAATTGATGTATCAATACCGGCAGATGACAACGTGTCTCTAAAACAAATGGAGAAACTTTCAAAATACAAAGACCTGGAAATAGAGGTAACTCGAATGTAGAATCTAAAAACAGAATCAATTCTTATCATTAGGCATGGTAAAAAAAATATTCAGACAAATACATAACAAAAACACCAGGACTTACAAACACATATCACATACAGAAAATCGCACTACTGGGAACTGCCCACATCCTACGCAAAACACTTACAATACAGTAACCATCAGAGCATCACAGCAACACACAGCACATACCCAAGGCACACAGAGCTGCGCTCGGTAGTGAAGTGAAAGCACTGAATAATAATAATAATAATAATAATAATAATAATAATAATAATATAATAATAATAATAATAATAATAATAATAATAATAATAGTAATAGTAATAATAATAATAATAATAATAATAATAATAATAATAATAATAATAATAGTAATAATAATAATAATAATAATAATATGTGGACTATGAAGAGAGTCCTTGTCATCCCAATAGTTGTAGGGGCACTCGGAGCACTAACAATCAAGTTCGAGAAATATGTCAAAGAAATCGGAATTGATATAAGAGTAGAGCAAGTCTAAAACAGTTGCCCTGCTGGGGACAGCTAGGATTTCGAGATTGATACTAGGATGTTAAATATCTTCCACGATAATTAACAACCAATTATCAAAGTTTATAACGTGCGAAAAAAGACCCCTTGAGACCTCTGACAACAGGCGGCTGTCCGCTCTCACAGAATCAACCAAAGTAAACAAGACCCCGCGCCCTGAGAATTAAAACAACAACAAGTGAAAAAACCTTTTTCTTATTGCCACAAACATGGCCGAAGAGAGAGCATTACACGGACAGATTACAAAAATAATGTGTGTGTGTGTGTGGAGAGAGAGAGAGGGAGAGAGAGAGAGAGATTTATATCATAACCAAATGAAATGAAATGTAAAACGAGAACATTCTCAGTATATAAGATATGGTAATGTCCCATAAGAAGGATCAATACACATAAAAAGAAAAACGTATGCCAAGGATTACAATAACTAACACGAGTACAGATTCAGGCTGAGAGTAGGCCAAGTAATTCGAGCTATTTTTGACGCTCTCATCCATCTTTAAATAAATTTGTTTGAGGGTAGCATCCCCTTCTGCATATTCAACTTCCTTCCTAAATGAAGCCTAAAAAATCGGCAAGAGCTTCACCGATAGCCGAATTCATTTTATGCCTGACAATTGTTGTTTCTGCAAAAACTCCACAGGTCAGAAGGTACAGGCGCTGAGCTACTGCATGCAGAACAGTTTCTCCACTTTACTCACCCTTTGGATGGACCCGATTGACAGAACTACTGTGTCTGTAGAATTTATCTCAAATTTATCTCGAACCAACAATTCACCCTACCTGATAGTAGTGTTTATCTTGGTTAATCATACTTTCAAAGCTAAATGGCCTGCAGAAAAAGACCAGCCAGTTGATGTGAGGGCTTTCTCAAAGGGCATCATCACTTTTACGCACCAGTAACCATTTATAGATTTCAGCATTCAGGAGAGTCATGAGTCAGAAATTATCGATGAGATCTCCCTTGTACGTGCCCTTTATTATTATTACTGCTACTGCTCCCCAGCCCGCAAAGCTGGAGATTTTCCATTCTGATCCTAGTTAGGCTAGGTGTCTGCCAAGATGTCGGTGAACAATTCTGGCATACATACATAAAGATGGTGGGGCCGATCATCGAAGATGAGTGTGTCATCCTTCGACCAGCCATTTATCGCCAACTGTAAGTCAGTTGCTGTTATCTGAATTTGTGATTATGTGCTAGAACTGTCATTAAATTCTTTTATGGTTTCTGCAGTTCTGTCGTTGTTGCTACAATTATTAATTCTTCTGTTGCTGTTGATGTTCTGGTTTCTGATGCTTTTGCCTTTGATTCAAACTGCCGTTGTTGATGTCTGTTTTAGAGTTGTATTGTTATTTGTGGGATTACACACATAGAAACTGCTTCGTCTTGTCGCCCCTGTTTTAGGCAGAAGACTCTCGAGCCGTAAGTGGTGTCATCTGGGTTATCTGCTTTCCACCAAGACTTACAATTGCGTGCTCTTTGGGAAATCTTTTGATTCTTACTTCGTCAAGATTTTTGGATTGTACTTGTATCGAGATTTCGGTACCAGTTTTCCTACCGCCTTTCCGTTACATGTTGTGTTATGTCTTATTCCTCTAGAACAACGCATGCCGTAGGCTACCGCATGATCAATTCTGTCAACACATCCAACACATTCATGTTCGCAGCTTTTTCTTTCTCACACGGGTCAGTGGAATGCTCCTGAAAGTGAACTTCTGAGAGGACTTCCGAATCCACCCTCCCATAACATCTTGCACATATGTCATGGTCAAGGTCAATCCATATCCCTGTACCCTTTTAAAATACTCAGCCTTGACATCCCTTTCCACGGGCTGAATCTTAATCATACTGCACTGGGGTAGAACCATCCCTCGGGTGGTTTTCTCCAAGTGCTCTGAAGACATGATCATATACGGTCGTATATCCGCAGCACGTTTTGAAGTATCCCAAATAAGTTAACTTTTCTTCTAGGTAGTTATGTTTGATTAATTTCGTTACTCTTGCAAAAGGCACAAACTCTTCAATATTATTGCTCTAATATTCATGCTTCTGCTGTTGTCAGAGTTAGTGTTTCTGGCATAAACACTTAGTGTGGAAATAATTTGTAACATTGTCACAAGGCCACAAAATATTTTACGATTTAATTGATCACTGGTGCTATTGAATCCGAAATAAAGGCAAAGTCGAACTCACCAGATTTTGAATTTAGGACATAAATCTTAACAATGATAAAACTAAATAAACCATATTCTGCGATATTGATACATTCTGTTTTCATTACGTTCAGATGCTTTACCAATAAGCATTTTATGAGCGTGCATATTAGCCCCCACCTTTTTTGGTTTACTTCGCTTTCAATTTCTATGCAATCTTATTTTTAACAGTTGCCAGAAATAGATATTTCATTTACTTCACTTGTTCAAACACCAGTTTTCGCATATATTCCTTGATATTTTTATTACATGAAGCCTGAAGCTCTCTCAATTTCAAAGGTTTCACTAACATATATGTCAAGCAATACCGAATTATATACCCACCGGGCTCTTCAAGTAGAAATGGTTTAATATTATGTTAAGATCTATCTCTTGTAAAATTCTTCAACATTCTAAAATTTCTGTCTAAAATTCAAGTCCTGAGAATATTTTTCCCACGGCAAATTTCTATCAATTTAACAAACTCTTGCCTTTATATATTTATATATATGTATAGCATACGCCCCCACACATACGCTCAAACCCCCAGATATATATAGGCATACGATATGCACACAGACATACAAGTCGCTATCATGTAACGCAACAGAAAAAATATATGCATCAGAAACAAATCCTATTGAAAAGAGAACTAGATAAATAGACAAATAAATAGATAGATGGATAGAGGGAGAGAGAGGAATAATTATACAACTTAAAATATCTAGTCATTTTTTTTTTCAGCCTTAAAAGTATTTAATTTGTTCAAATCCTCAACAACATCTATTGCTATATAGAAATTGGAATATAAATATATCTCCTTTCATACAAATTCTTCAGTTAAAAAGATCTACAGATTGAGTAAAAAGTAAGCAACGTTTTAAACCATGAAGAATTTGTACCGGACTTTTGCAGAGTTTTGAATTTTTTTTAGACATTTGTTTTCTTTTCTTTTTTGCAATTGTCCGATAATACAGACATAGACTACTCCAAATGCATCAATAAATTAACACTGATATTTTTTTCACAGTTGTTACAATAGAACTGTCAAAGCGCGATATTCGAACAATTTTGCCATTCAACTTCGAAAAAGAACGTAAAACAACTGAAACTGCTCGCGATATCAACGAAACGTTTGGTGAGGAAATGACCAGAGAGTGGTCAGCTCGAAAATGGTTTAAACGATTTCGCAGTGGCGACCTGAGACTTGAAAATCGTGAGCATAATGGATGCCCATCTCTCATTGATGAGGATCAGTTAAAGTGGTCAATTAAAGACCGTCATTGAGAAAGATCCACGTAAAGCCACTCGAAAGATGGCAAAATAACTTCAAATTAGCCAGAAAACTGCCTGAAAACATTTGCATGCGATCGGAAAATCAAAAAAGCTCGACAAAGGGTACCACTCAATTTGAATGAAAATCATAAAATGCACAGATATGAAATTTGCTCGTCGATTCTTCTCTGTAACTAGACCGATCCATTTCCCGACTGTATTGTAACTTGCGATGAAAAGTGGATTCTACACAATAATAAAAAACCAGTCCCAGACTGGTCAACAGAAGAGGGTCAATCATTCTCCATGACAATGCTCGACCACACGTTTCACTAATGACACTCTTGAAGTTGATGGAACATGGCTACGAAGTTCTTTCCCACCCAGCTTATTCCTCAGACCTTTCTCCGACCGACTATCAATTTTCCAAGCACCTTGATGGTTTCCTGCGAGAGAAGGAGTTTAAAAATCAAACCGATGCTGAAAGTGAGTTCAAAGAGTTTATCAGCTCTAAAACTCCAGATTTTTATGTTACCGGAAAAAAACAAACGTGTAACTCATTGGCAAATATGTGTTGATTGTAATGGTACTTACTTTGATGATTAAAATTTCCGCATTCTTGAAATATATTGTGATGAATTTCATGTTTCAAAACGTTGTTTACTTTTTACTCAGCCTGATATATATTCAGAAGTATTCCATGAAAAGATCAGAATCATATCCGGAGAAACACATTCATATACATAATCTGCTAAGTTTTGAATAACATTCTTTGCCTATATACTGTCTCATCTATCTATCTATCTGTCTGTCTGTCTGTCTGTCTATCTATCTATCTATCTATCTATCTATCTATCTATCTATCTACCTACCTACCTACTACCTATCTATCTATCTATCTATCTATCTATCTACCTACCTATCTATCTATCTACTATCTATCTATCTACCTACCTATCTATCTATCTACTATCTATCTATCTATCTATCTATCTATCTATCTATCTATCTATCTATCTATCTATCTATCTGTCTGTCAATCTACCTACCTACCTACCTACCTACTTACCTATCTATCTATCTATCTATCTATCTATCTATCTATCTATCTATCTATCTATCTATCTATCTATCTATCTATCTAACTATCTATCTATCTATCTATCAATCTACTTACCTACCTACCTACTTACCAATCTATCTATCTATCTATCTATCTATCTATCTATCTATCTATCTATCTATCTATCTATCTATCTATCTATCTATCTATCTATCTATCTATCTGAAAACTTCCAGAAGGAAGCAAGGTCTAGAATTAAAGGGCCTTAGAGTTAATTTAGCAAAAACCAAAGTTTTGATAAATATTAAAGCGGATAAGTCACAAATCCCTTCTGATGGATGGCCCTGCTCGATTTATAGAAAAAGCGTAGGTAGAAACTTCAGTCTATGCGTGTAGCAGATGCACAGGTACAATAAATACTAGAAATGTAAACAAACAAATGCCATATTGTATACCTGGAACTAGTTGATAACTTCTGTTATCTAGGTGACCAAGTCAACAATAGAGGTGAGTGCTCCGAGATCGTAGCTGCTAGAATAAGAATAGGCTGGATAAAGTTCAGCGAGCTTCTACCTCTGTTTGTAACAAAGAGCCTCTCCCCCAGAATGAAAAGCATACTATGTTGCCTGTGTGCGAACAGCCATGCTCCACGGAAATGAAGCGTGATCTGTAACCGTAGGGGACATGTGATGGCTTGAAAGAAATGAAGCTAGTATTCTTCACTGGATATACAATGTGAGTGTGCATGAGCAACAGAGCGTGTCTTGAGAGAAAAATTGAGCATAAGAAGCATCAGATGTGGTGTCTATGAATGTGTAATATATACGTGTGTATAGATACATATATCTATATGTGTGTGTGTATGTGTGTGTGTGTGTGTGCAAATATATTTATATCAATATCTATGCATACATACACACATACATTTGTGCATACATGGAACAACATCGTGTAACAAACAATAAATATATATATATATATATATATATATATATAATAAAGATATGCAGATATGTAGTAAAGAGAATAGGGTTTGAATGCATATTTTACTTTTCTCCACGATGATATTAGACAAGTAGAACAAGTTTGGAACGATCTTAATTTTATTCAACACGGCCGTCCATTTTCTATCCTCACAGCTTCCTTTCAATGAGAAATGCGTGTCTGCACTTGTGCATGCATTTAAAAACCCAGTCATTAATATTTACTTTTGAGATAACATGAGGGAACTAGAAACTCAGAGCAAATCAGTGTTTTGGGGTTTGGGTTGCCAAATAAAAATACAACGTGACAGTTCAGTAGTAAATATGATCTATGATTCTATCAGATCCAATCAAACATAAATAATAAACTAAATAAATATATAATCCTTTCTGCTGTTGGCACCAGGCCTGAAATTTTTCGGGAATGGGGTTAGTCGATTACATTGACCCTCAGTGCTGAACTGGTACTTATTTTATCGACTCCTAAAGGATGAATGGCAAAGTCGACCTCGGCAGAACTTGAACTCAAAACATAAAGCCGGAAAGAAAAGCCCCGAAGTATTTTGGTTCGCGTACTAACGATTCTGCCAGACAAAATGAAAGAATGAGAGGATAAACAGACAACAGAGCTGTATTTCTATTAAGAGTATGCAAGTATTGTCCTCCAAACTTTTGAATTTCACTTGATCCACATATGATATTTATTTCGGTTCCTACTTCATAGGTCCTTCAACAAATCTAGTAGATACCTATTGTGAGGTAAAATTTGAAATTATTTGAAATGGAGGATCTTTTCTTTTTTTTTTTAATTTTTATCTAGTTTCAGCTCACAAGCTGTGGCCATGCTGGGGCACCGCCATTTTCTGTTTGACTTTCACTTTTCAATTCCTTCAATTTTGTTCCAAATGATTTCAAATTTGGTGTATTGATGTAATATTGTATGCTAACTAGGGAAATGAAATTCATTTTTGCCTTACATTAATCAATAAAAAGCTAAAAGCTTTGCATATTTTGTGTAATTTTAGCCAAAGTAACAAGCCAAGCTGTTGTGTAGTCTGTTTACCTGTCTGAGCCAACTCGTACAACCTTTCATATATGATGGAGAAATTGAAACCCGTGGAGAATGCGGTTGATCATACAGACCTATGGTCAAAAGGAGCATTCTAATACTGAATGACCCACAGTTTTAGAGGCATCTAGTATGTCTTCCCTCATTTTATGACGTTTGGGAGGAGATTTAACTGCCTTTTCCAGCAGTTTGGTCGTTGCATAAACTGAACTACAGTTTGTTCTTTTGCAGTTTAAAGTTTCAAGCTACAAAACATTTTAAAAAATGAATTTAAGTGCAGTTTGTGTGTGTGTATGCTTGTAATTTAATGTTCAGTTTCAGTTTTTATTTTATTTATTATTCATTTTTTTTTGTAATGTTTCGTATTACATGTCTGTTCCAATAGTTCACATGACTTTATTCATTAAAACTTATCAAAACTTCCACAGCTGAATGTTTTGTCGTTGTACCGTTGTCACCAGTCATATTGTTGTCATCAGTCGTCGTAATGCTGTCATCACGCACAAAATGCTAGCTTCTAAATCCTGTTTTCTGATTATGTAAAAGTTATCAACCTTTAAATCTCTGTAACATTTTTCTAAAATTTTTCTGGAACAAGTCAATAACAAATCAGATTCAACGTGAAAAGTTTACGGTTTTGCAGATGATACACTACTAATTTGAACAATCGGTCATTTGGGAATATATCTCAATACTTTCAATTTCTTTTTCTTTTTCTTTTGATTCTCAAGCTTTACTATGTTGACTCTGAATTATTAGCTAAATTCAAACTGGATTTCATTGGTAGCAACTATTGTAGTTGCTTTCATGGGATGCGCCAACTTTATTATAAGAAGCGATCAACTTTCAAAAGTAATATCCGAGTTTTAAATTAATTGTTCGGTTTTTAAGGTAAAATATATATAAAAAAGTTATAAGCGTCATTTTGTGTGTGTGCGAGAGAGAGAGCGCGCGCGCGCGAGAGAGAGAGAGAGAGAGAGAGAGAGGCAGAGAAAGAGAAGAGAGAGTGAGAGGCAGAGAAAGAGCTGAACAGAGAAACATGCAAACTGGCGACATTTATTAAAGCTTTCTCAATTCACCGTACCATCTTGAAAAGGGACGAACACATGGACGCATGAGAAAATATATTCATATACAGATATACTAATCTGGGAAATGGACAGGAAGCTCATGACCAGAATGTTTTTGATCATGGGTTTGCTATATTAAAACTGACCTTAGGTAAAACAAAAGCAACAGTAACAAGAACTACAAGCAGTGAACATGCTTTCCTTATCAGTCAATAGCTAACTGTATACAAATCGTATAAAGCCGACAAATTCAATTTTAAATATTCCAGACATCCATAAACTGTTCATTAACCCATTGAGTTTCAGTGCTTAAAATATAGGATCAAATATTCATATTCTTCCATAACATGTTGACACGAATTCTTTGAAAAAAATGTTGAAAATCTAAATTGCGTTACCGACTCATTACGCTACGGTCATGTCTTGTGCTCAATTTATAATTTACATTATAGCATATCATTTATAGTATATCAGCCCAACTATAGCATATTAAGTCGCATGCATAGAAACCAACGAAACAGTCGATGTGATCTTAAATCACACCCTATTGTTTTTTTTTAAATGAAGGATACGAAGGCAAAATTTGTACTAAAATTTAAGTTCCCAATTTGCAATAATTGAGGGGATTTATTATTGAAGTTACATCATGATTATGTCTGATTTTGTGTTAACTATAATAATAACGACACGTATTTACTTACTCAACACTCTAACTTTAGTACATCATTGTCGTCCTCAATGTATTTCGAACTCAAAATCTGCGAGTTTGAACTAAATCGCGTTCTTCTCTTGTCTTGGGAAATAAACTCCCCACCGATGTTAAGTAATAAAAATTGTGTGTGTCTGTGTGTCTGTCTGTGTGTATGTGTGTCTGTGTGTATGTGTGTCTGTGTGTATGTGTGTCTGTGTATTCATATATATATATATATATATATATATATAATACTTTATTGGTTATCTTATATTCGGTAATCATGAATGCAATTGTAAATCACTTGTTAGTGTAAACAATATAGTCATTGTATAAGATGCATAATATTTCAAAACAAACTGCATGTGACACAGAAAAAACAAAACTCCAACGCTCTATAAATTATATATTATGTAAAGAGAATTAGTATACTTCTGTGTATAACAAACGAATCACGCGGTCTGGTCTCTAAAAACATTTTCATTAAATGAATAGACAGGCCTTTCGTATTTATCTGCAGTTCGGTGCAATTTACTCCTACTCTGACAAATATACTAGCATATAAATGTGAATTTCTGAATCACAGAATATATTACACAACTGGAAATTATTTTAGGTATTAGTTTTTTCTGTTATACGGCTAGCAAATCATCTTGGATGTTAAACATTTTAACGGAAAACTAAAAGGAGGGGAATAATGTTTATCACCATCTAAATGGAGAGGATATTAAAGAATCGATGAATTTTCGTCCTAGAACTATACTGATTAGATTAATATGAATTATAACGTTTAAAATGTAGGGGTGAAGACATAGGCGTCTGTTGAAGAAATTCACTTCTCAGTCGTATATTTCACATATATTTCACTATGGTATCGAGCCGATGCTTCTCACTCTCTCTGCCCACTGCTCATGTATATACATATGTGTGCGTGTTTTGGGGGAAGGGGAGTAAGGAATGACCAAACAAAATCGATGTCATGAATAAAGATAATAAATGAACTAAGTGGTGAGGTCGAAATAATTGTCTAAAACCCTTGAAGTAGATGTTCTAGTATAGTCACAACCTGAAGATAGAAGTGAAGCATTAGAATTACAAAACGATTTTATCCAGTCAGGCTTTTCCTATAATGAATTGCAATACATATGGAATCCTGACGTTAAATCTGACACAATCCATCTATCGCTTAACACGACTACATAGCTCTCTGATGCCTTTAGCGTGGTCTATTATGTTGTAAGCAGGCCTCTAGTCTAAGAACAACTGTCTCTCTGATTCCCCAAAATCAGGGAGGCCCTTAAAATACTCATAGGAACTGCTTCTCTTCATATTACTATGCCATTAAAAGCATCAATTTTATGTGTTAGCAAGGACAAGTGTATCTGATAGGACATCTGATAAATAATCCAATACTATTAATTGTGGCATATACGGCTGGTCTCTTTTGCAAACGAAACAAAAATAACGGACGAAAAGCTTAAAGAAAAACTGAGATCACAAAAAAAACAAAATGAAGCAAAAATACATGTTAGAACTGAAAAGATAATTGATATGAGTGGGAAGAGAACGCATTGCAGGATGTGACATAATTCAACAGTATCAACAAACGGCAACATCAAATATAACAACGACTCTATATTCCATACATAAAAAAAGGTTTTAAATATTACTAAATAAATAAAATAAAATAACACGAAGATTTATGGAACTTTCCACTCGCTTGAAATTCAATGATACCATCTATCATGGGTCAGCATTTTCCCAAGTGAAAATAAATTATGAATTTTAGATCATGTGGGTGTCTGTTCAGTGGGTGTTTGAAGGTCTATTGGCTGCAGACAAACAACATGTATGTACATAGGAGGCATGCACGTATATACACTATACACAGTTTCATACACTGTCTCACAGAAATACAAGTGCATCTCACTCTCTCCACCTCCGTTCATGTGTGTATGTATATATGTGTGTGTATAGATATAATATATGCGTATGTAATGTATGTTTATGTATTTATGTATATGTGTGTGTATGTATGTGTGTCGGTATTTATGTATGTGTGCAAGTATTTATGCATGTATGTATAAACAGTAAACCTAATCTATAAAAGCAATAAAACAACATTAACTTAATATTATATGACACATGATATACATGCATATATATATATATATATATATATATATATATATATATATATACACATATACATATACATATACACACACATACATACATACATGCATATATACATATATACATGCATACATGGAGCGGCATCATGTGACAAAGAGGGATTTAAAAGACATGCAGAGATGTATATAGCTCTACAAATACGAAAGATGTTATATGACATACCGAGATGTTAAATAGTTATAAATAAATAGATATAAACAAGCTACACAGTAAATAATTATACTTATACATGAATATAGATAAGTGAACATAAAAGAAATCAATCAATGCAACTCATCCACAAACGGGGGTGGGGCGGAGGAAACCCACTACCTGGATTTCATCAGCTAACGGGTGGTCCTGATTATACCTCATTTCATATGTACTTAAAATTTTCAGGTAGAAAAGTGTTCTTGAACAATTGAAATATGGATCGAACGAAAATGGTCTCACATAATCGAAGCCCGACGACGCATTTATTTTTTCAAATTGTTCAGAAACTTCTTGATGGCAAACCAAAAGATTGAGGGTTCCATAAATACTTTTCTTCAGCGGGGTGGTGGGGAGTATAGTATCTTTTCTCTCCTCACCCTGTTGATCTGGTCAGTTTATCACGTCTGCACGTTCTCCATTTGCTCCGACAACTTCTTACGATTAAGGGATGGTACTTCAGGTCGTAGTCAGAGTGGCTACAGTTAATGGTCTTTTCGTCTATTCCTGGGACTGAGGATGTTGCGATTTATTTCACTATACTCAGAGTTACAACTTGGGATGCGCTTGAAACATTAACTTCAGGGGCTTGCTCTTGCTGTCTCCATTATTGTTTGCCTTTTCTTTCCTTCTGCCTTTCCAGTTCCTCTGGGCGAAAAGCCTCAAATGAATTTTTACTTTTCCACAACTAAGCTTTTGCCTATGCACCACCATTTTTTATCATTTTCACTCTGCAGGCAAAGCGGTCTGATTGTTATGTGATCTTAGGGTGTCATCAGTATCTGAATGTTTATGCAAATTTTCAGCCAAACATAGCTCATTCCGTATCATCTCGGCGCTTACTACCTTTTCGTACAGTGCCTAAAAGTCAATGATGAGCCAAAGATTAATGCAGTCATTTATATCTCCTTCTGTGATCCTTTTGTTACACCATTCCATACATAACGGAACCAGCTTATAATCACGCATGTGAAGCATACAGTCTGTTTTTAGTCATGGTCTCAGCTTTAGTATCAATGATTAGGGATGCATTTCCATTTATTCATATATCAATGGCGCATTCATTGTCTAAAGCTTCCTTGTTTCTTTGGATGTATATGGATATTTATTCTAAGATCTTCGTGAAGCAGAAGTGTGTCACCTTTGTATACTGTTAGATAATTTCTCAGGCAAGGAGCCAAACATATCATCATCACACTTCTTTATTTCACAGAATTTGACCCAAGGATAATGCATCCGTATAGTATTTTATACTGAAAGGAGCTTAAAAATATTAACAAATTTTTCTTCAATATCGTAGAAGTTTATAACCTTCCCTCATGTATGTTGACATTGCGATAAGGTAAAGATTATAGGATAATTGCCTGTATTGCTAGAGAGCTACACTTAATACTATACAGTATTTATTTGCATACCTTTCCACTTTCATTTCATATTCTAACAGGGGTTTGATTTCAACTTGTTCTTCACAGTCGATAAAATAAGTACCAGTCAAGTAGTGTGAATGTTAGAAATTCCTTTTACTGCAGTTGAGTGGTAGAAGCAGTAGAGTACCAGAATAATGTCTTAGGGTATGTGATTAGCCCCCTTTCAAATGACCCCGAAGTTAATACTTTCTTTTCGCTCATCCGGTGTCGATAAATAAATACTAATTTTACAAAAATGTTCCAACAACATGACCCTTTTGGTAAAGTAAGAAATTATAATTAACTGTAATTGTATTTTAGATGAAAAGCAATATATTTTCATTCTAAAATTAATAATTAACAAATAAAGTATTTTATTTCTTTCTTACTTCATTAAATTAGTGGTTTTTCATGAATTTTCACATTTGTAGTAGTAGACAAACTGTAATTGTATAGCCTACAGAAAATCGGCATTACATCAACAAGGCTTGTATTTCAATGTTATATTTCCTGTTATGCTTCTGCATACATTTGTCTGTCTTCAAGGACAGTTGTTAAATATTGTCTCCAGTCATGACGAAAGCAACGTTTACTTAAAATCTGGGTCTCAGAAAAATCTGTTTATACGATGCTTTAAGAAAAACACGTATCTATATATAAAGGAGGGTGAATGTGTAGTATAAATTATATTAAACAGATTCTAGTTAGCTGAAAATGGAATATGAGTAAAAGAATTAGTGGGAAAATATTTGTGACAGTTCCTTAAAACATTAACTAGTCATGCTGATAGAACATCCGCTTAAATTTCTATTAGCTTACTTTGACATGGTCGAGCGTTAATTCGACGCCTAAGTAAAAACGTATAGACGGGTAATAAATAAAAAATTGTATACGCTATAACCACTCGGACACTTCAAATCTACTTCTGAAAATACGGTTAATAAATAGGATACAGTTTGGTGTTCGTTAGTGTCTTCAATTTCTTACATAATTTTTCAGTCAAAATGAAGAGAAACGATGCGTAACAAGTCACTTTTTTTGACATCCGCAAGATTTTTCGCTCATTATTTTTAATGGCGGTAATAAACGTGAAGTTACTTCATAATAATATGGAAAGCTCTCTCCTTCCGGCAGCCTGTACGTTTTGAAGTGAAATATTTGAATGTTTTCTCAGTAAATATCAGGCAAAAATGATGCCGTACACTGATAAATAATTGGAAAAAAATAGGCGTTGGATTAAATTCCCTCACCAAGTATAATGGTTGTTTTGTTCGATATAAATCTTATTGTGTTTAGCATTTCCATTTCGTGAGTCACTATTTTTATCATTTTGTTCTTTGTATAGTCTCCTTTTAATTATATATTACTTTCATTCTTTTTACATTTCTTGTGTATGCTACTTCTGATATTTAGTAGCCTCCCTGTCTGTTTTACAGAAATATGATTTTAAAATGAAGACGATTGCTCTGAATAACGGAAAATATATTCAATATATTTTAACATAATTTTGATACAAGACCAGCAATTATTTTTTAGGAGGAAGGGCAAATCGATTATATCGACCCCAGTGATTGACTGGCATTTTATATGGGTTTTTGATAAGGAAACAATATATTACAATCATTACTTCTGAAACTGCTAAATATCTTACATTAAGTTAAAGATTTAGAATTGCTACTATTAACATTTGTGGAGCGGCGATAAATATATAGCTTCTAAATCGTGTACTTTGTATTCTTCATGTCTTCCAGTGAAACCAAAGGGGCCCAAATACACACAATCATACTAAACCTGCTGTTTTATTCTGTTACTAATGCTAATCATAATTAAAAACTACTTAAAATAAATCGAATCAAAGCGGGAACCTTTACGTGGTATCTCGACTTTCTAGAAACGGCAATCAAACTTCCATTAATAACACTACTTCTTAGAAAATGATTCATTGAATTTTGTTGCCTACAGTATAAAATACTCGATAAAGATTGGATGGTCATGAACGGAGTAACTTTGATTTTGGGTCTCCTAAATGCCGCTGGATATAAATGAGGAGCTTACTTTTTCAAAACCGGTATAAATGCATATTCGGTCGATTTCATGATAACTATTAAAACACAATCTGCAAGCTTCTGGCTTCACTCACGTGAATCTTTTTTCAGTCAAACTGGGAAAGATGCCATATAGACAGTAGGCGAATCTTAGTCTTCTAATCAAAATCAGATATATTTGAGTTGTTGCTTTAAACAATTACTCAAAAGTTATTTCGATGCATATATCTGGTTTTGAGAGTAAGCTCTTCATATGTTTTCTCAGCCAACAACTTGAGAAAACAGTGGAGAAATAACTGGAACAATAAAATGATGAAATATTGATAATCAGGATTTTATACTTTCGAATGCCAGTTTTCATTGGGGGACATCATCAAAACTTTTTTGGCAGAAGACGCTCAATTAAGTTTATGCTAGAACCGTGGGAGAAAATTTTCTTAATGTCCATTCATGATTTTTAGGCTAGCACAGTTTGACGCACTATTTTGGGGATTGGTAAGTATTTTGGCCACATAGTGATTCAAATAAATTTTATTACATATCAATTTTCTCAAGATAGGTTTTCAGTACTTGCTGTGTAGCAAGCGCAACAGATTTAAACCCACAATTTTAAACCTACGCAAAAATAAAATAAAATCTATTAGTTGCCCTAGATTTTCGCCGTCTGCATGTGCAAAATGGCATAGTAACTTTGTAACTTCAGCTGCAAAGCTAATGTGTTGTTTAGTGTAAATAAAAGTAATTTCAGGTTATATGATACGAAAAACAAGAAACTTGTACATAAAATAGTTTAAATCATTAACATGGTCATTCTATAACAGATTCTTTTACTAGATTCAGAGTTCAACTGGCTAAATAGATAAATAAAATTTTTAAATAAAATTTTGTGTTAAAACGAAGCAAGCTTATAAATTATATATTTATAATAATTCACTTTTTAATATTCGAGCAAATCTAATCTTGCAATCTTTAAATGTAACAGCCGGGAGAAAATATATCCTGAAGTCAAGCTATAAAATTGTTCGTTTTTATTTTTATTTTTCTTCTTTTCCTCGGCTGTCAAACGTCTGTAAGAAACGAACAGATTCCTGATATGTTTCCCCAAGCTTAAATATTAACACTGAATGATATGAAAACGGATACTTCTCTAGAAAACTGTCCTAATTCTTCAAACATTCCATAATGTTAAATTTTCTTCATATTAGGCCTATATCAGCCGAGCCATAAAGAACACTTACTTTCTAGACGTTCTCATTATATAATTATTATAAAAGAAATTGCAGTTTGAAAATAATTTATGTTAATTTATGTCTTAAATAAATCCAGATGCATTTATTGTGCTATTTTGTAACTTTCGGTTTACCCCATTTTATACAGCAAGTAAATACAAAATAAATGATGTAGTAGAGTATGTGTTATTTGACACACAAATGCCTACTAGAAAGTACTCATACATTTCAGAGTGATACAAGATAACACTATATTCTAGTGACTTACTAATATCAACTCTGAACAGGCAAAGGACGGAATCAAATACTACAATACCTGATTTCTGGGCGTGATATACATAGATAAAAGAAAAACTGGACTAAATTGCCCATACTTAGTCATTAAGCTAAGTTTTTTCTTTACTTATGGGTATAATTTTGATTAATTATATTTATTTGGCTCATAACATTAAATATGTGGTAACTTATTTCTTTATTTTTCATCGCAGTGAGCGTCCTTGTGAAATCCAACTCCACATCCTGTCTTGAGTCAGACTACAATCTATGAGTTGGCACATTCGAAGAGATTTCTCTTTATGTAAAATATTTTTTTAAAATTGGGATTGTGTAACTTCTCCAACAAAAATAGAGTATCTTTATTCAGCACATTTTCCTCGTGTGTTTGTAATGTAAGTTATCTTGTATGTAGATTAAATTGAAATTAGCATATAGATAACTTTTCGTAGTTGTGGCTCGTGGCTTAGTGGTTAGGGTGTTGGCCTCGTGATTTTAAGATTGTGGTTTTGACTCCAAGACCGGGTAGTGCGTTCTTTTCTTGAGGAAAACACTTGAATTCATGTTACCCCAATCCACTCAACCGGGAAAATGAGTAATCCTGCGACCAACCAGCATATATATGAGGATGCATGGCCTAGTGGTTATAGTGTTGGATTCACGATCGCGAGATCGTGGTTTCAATTCCTAGACCAGGTGGTGTGTTGTGTTCTTGAGTAAAACACTTCATCTCATGTTGCTCTCCGATAGTTCGACACCTGACACGTGGCAAACAGTGCACCTGTTCAGACAACGTCGATTTGATGGAAAGAGTGAGCTAATATACGGCACGGACATTTGATCACTTTAAACAATTCATTTGTGCAGGTTGTTCGACAAAAGCTGAACGCTCATTCGTCGTCTTCGACAGCAGTCCAAATTTGTATACATGTGTGTGTATGTTTGTGTGTGTGCATGTGTGTAAATGTGTGTGTGTGTGTGTGTGTGTGTAATGTTTGAAAAACAAATACTGGTGTTATACATTGATATATAAATTGGTTGAACACATTGTCCCCTTTATACCCAATATTTTCATATTCCGACATGTTTCTGCATTCGTAACATGCTTTGTCTTCGCAATATATCTGTAAGTAGAATGAAGGCATATATGGATTTAACAGACATTATAACCAAGAATGTGGAGCTAACGAATCCAAAGACTTAATATGCTTAAAATGTTTATATCGCAAATTTCACTTTTGCACTTGCTGTACTTGATAAACATATATATATATATATATAAAACTTGCACTCCCAAAAGAACAAAATATAGTAATAATAGCCTCGAACACTGTGTTCAGATGTACTTCACCATATGTGATGATATGTGTTGGCGGCAGGACCATTAAGATGGGGAAGCTCAGCCAGTATAATGGTACGGGACCCAAAGGAATGGGCGCCTTCTAATAAAATAAGAGCTCACCAACCTTTAAGTTTTAAGAGCGCCTCTTCGTGTTGAGGTTCGTTTTTATTTTTCTTCCACTTTGCTTAAAATTTTCTATCGGTGGCCTTGTGGAGAGGAAACCATAAGACATACTCACACGTCATCTACTTCATATATATCGTTTGTGGTTACCACTAAAACCTATGGTCCTACTGTGGAAAGATTAATGGACTGGCACACCGCATCTCACAAAATGCATCCGCTACCTGTCGGAGTGTACAAGATCGTCCTCTGTTAGCTGCAGCCTTGAGCACCTGCATGATCTGAAGTTAGTTCAAGCAACTTAGCATCTGACATTAGTCTACTGGATGAGATTAACTAGAGATTAATCATCATTATAACAATGTAAATATTGTTTTCTAATGAATAAAGAATGGCATATAAAATATAAAATCATTTCGTTGAGATTATTTGAAGAAAGAAAAGGAATTTTTTCTTTTAATATTTCGCGTGTTCTGTATAATTCCGTAGTTTTCTTGGCGTGATTAACAGGAATAACTATCAAATTTATTTCCTTGTGTATTATTGTATATAATGTTTTAAGTTGATATTTTTCGAATGACAGTTTACAGCAAGTAACCTAAGATGTGTTGTATCATTTGTAAACTGATTAGGAGTTATCAAATGTCGATGTACATCCGCTAAGTAATCGTCTCAAATCTCTAATGGTGTGTGAAACTTTGGTTTTTAAGGAGTTTGTTTGCATTGTTTATGAGGTGTAAGCACACAAACAAAAACTCGCACACATTCCTATTTATATACACACCTGCAGTTTGTACAGACACACAGGCACACATACACACGCACATAGCGATATATATATATATATATATATATATTTAGTGTAAATATATTATGCGTGTATGAGTGTATATGCATGTGTGTATGCATGCACATCTTATACTCAATATATCACTCTATTTCAATTTGATCTTTTTAACAAATCATGCTTCATATTTCTTTATTAGTCTTTTACGTTTTGTCTCCGACAATGGCTTTCTTATGCCCCTAACTTTTCAACTAACTTTTCTCGACGCCACTTACTGCTTGAAGCGGTGATAGTCGTATATTGTTGCTGAAGATACACCTCTGCGAACTATAATTAACATGGAAGACAAATAAACAAATATTTAAAAAATATTTTTAAAAAATCATTCCGTTTGAATTCCTCATGTGGTGTACTTAAATTGATATATTTGAAAGAATAGAGAAAATATTTACGAAATGCTTTCCCAGCGTGGTCCCAGTCCAGTGTGGAGGGTGTTTATTGGACAACCTGTGGAATGAAAAACAAAACCCAGCAAGGGGCGGAGGAACTCTTGAGAGTCAACGGCCATCCAATAAATGTCTTAAGGCTGTATCATGCGCGGAGACATAGAAATAATCGAACTGAATACTCTATCGCACGGTTAAACCATTGGGAGTGAAGGACTCCAAGCCTTTGTTAGGGCATCATTCTAGGAGAAGGTAACTCAGGTAACTGGGATAACTCCGACATAAAACCTGCGGCTCGGTGGTTACCGATGATGTTGACTTGCTCTTCTTTTCGGATTATGGCTTCTGTTGCTTAGTGAGTGGGATTGACTCAGTGCACAGCCTTTTCTCACTTAAAAAAAGATCTTCTTGCACAGGCATTGCACGATAACAACATTGATTAAGCTTTGTGCAATGGCCATACTCGATAACGAGGGGGCAGCCACTATGTATGTATGTGTGTGTATGAATAACTATATGTGTGTGTGTGTGAAGGCGCATGGCTCAGTGGTTAGAGCGCCGAGCTTACGATCGTGAGGTTGTGAGTTCGAATCCCGGACGGGGCTGCGCGTTGTGCTCTTGAGCAAGCGACTTTAATTCACGTTGCTCCAGTTTACTCAGCTGTAGAAATGAGTTGCGACGTCACAGGTGCCAAGCTGTGCCGGCCTTTGCCTTTCCCATGGATAACACTGGTGGCGTGGAGAGGGAGGCTGGTATGCACGGGCGACTGCTGGTCTTCCATAAACAACCTTGCCCGGACCTGTACCTGGGAGGGTAACTTTCTAGGTGCAATCCCGTGGTCAGTCATGACCGAAGGGGGTCTCAGTAAGATATATATATATATATATTATATATATATATATATATATATATATATATATATATATATATATAATATATATATATATATATATATATACATGCATGTATGCATAGTATATGCAAACATATCAAATAATTCTTTAGCTAACTAATCTAACAGGAATATAAATTGAATGAATTCTAATAGAAACTGGTATTTCAGTGAATTCCAGTTTCTATTCAACGCGGTAAGCAGATAATAAACGTAAAAATATCGTTATGGTTTATTTAATCATTAGTTGCAAAATTCTAGTAAATCTTCACCTTGGACACTAGATAAACCGGCATCCTTACACTGTTCAGAGCTAGAATTTTCTGTTATAGATCCTGGATTTGGTCATGGTTACTTTCTTCGAGTAATACATCGTTCTCCGTGCATTCAAAGACATTACAAATGTCATATTTTAAAACTATTCTTAACCACTTCTTCTTTTACAGTGTTACATGAACTTGTAAAACACTCAGACACCTTTGTAATGATGGGCCTGTTCCTGCTTCATGTCAGTGAGAATTCAAAATCTGTAACCGAAATCTATTCGTTTCATTTTCCCTTCATGAATCTTTTAAATGAGGTATTTATTGCGGCCTCTTAACGTTGCAACTGCGGTAGATCACTTGTAGTTACAGATAAAAGAATCATCAGTTGTCCAACTTTTCTCTTATGAGCTAGAAACTTGTCTCAACTTTTTGAATTGCCTACCTGGACCCCTTGACCCACACCTTGATTAACCGTAGGTTGCATTCCACCTTTTAGACGGACTTCATTGGGTATTCTTTGTTTTGGTAATGTCTTTATTATAAAAGAAAAGGTGACAGGTTGTTTCCTCGTGTTTATGCAGCTGCCTAGAGAGACTTCCTATGGCTACATGTTTTAACAGTCACAAATTTTGTATCTTTGTTCGATGGCACTCCAAATGTTGGAGAAACTTCGTGTATGTATATATATTTTTGCGTGTATGTGTTACTCTTATTGTAGAGCTCATACTATGACTTTATTCTTTTATTTCTTTTCTTATTTCATTTGACCGCGGTCATGTTGGAGCACTGCCTTGAAAGGTTTTAGTCGAAGAAATTGACCCCAGGGCTTATTCTATGTAATCTTAATTCTTATTTTTTTGGTCTCTTTTGCCGAAACGCTAAGTTAACGAGAAGTAAACATATCAGCATCAGTTGTCAAGCAGTGGGCGGGGACAAACACAGACGCAAAGATACGCACATAAATACATGCATATATATATATATATATATATAGAGAGAGAGAGAGAGAGAGAGAGAGAGAGAAGATAGATAGATAGATAGATAGATAGATAGATAGATAGATAGATAGATAGATAGATAGATAGATACGACGGACTTCTTTCAGTTTCCTTCTATCAAATCCACTCACAAGGCTTTAGTCGGCCCGAGGCTATAGCAGGAAACACTTGCCTAAGGTGCCGCACAGGGAGACTGAACCCGGGACCATGTGGTTGGGGAGCAAGCTTCTTATCACACAGTCACGCCTGCGCCTATAAATCTGAAGAACCATAAATTTGATTCCCTAAAACACTTGATGTCTTTGTTCGTGGTTTTTAATTTTGAATGTTGAATAATTATTTTGGAGGGTACTGAAATACTTTAACTTTTGGGGAATTAAGCACACTACCTATGTGTTTAATTTTCTTAGATTTGAATAATATACAGTTTTCATACGAAGACATTGATTTTTTTTTCTTGCAGCATTCATTTAATCTTTTTATTACTTCCAAATTTTTACCATTTTATCAGTTTGCGGTGGAGAAAAATTCAGCCCGGCTACCCTTTCATGGAATCTAAAATATAAAGCTTAAATTAAATGTCATGGTGATGCTTTCGTTGATTTTGAGCCATGGGTTTAAAGGCAGTAGCAAATTTACTGTAAATCAAACTGTTTGGGGAATACTCAAATCCAGATCTATTTCTTGAGCAGAACAGCTAAGTATGTGCTGTTTATTTACATATTTGTCAAGAAACTTACCAGCAACATGTGAAACATATTTTTTGCTCTGGTTTTGTATTGCCGCAATCTGACACAAGGGTATAGCGCCATCGCCTTTATCTCGTAGTCACCCATTTGTTTTCTGACCGATGAAAGGTTGCGGTCGACAACATTCCTTTAATGTTTCTAGAATCAGTCTTCATTTACCAGTATATAATAAACAAATATTTCCTAAAGGTAACAAAGTCATTAAATAGTGTAAGCGATATATCTGGTGTGGGTTACATATACTGAGGAAGGAAGTTCAGAAAACCTTTTGCCTAAAGTAGAAAACAACATCTTTGTTTTCACTTAAACTACTTTTACTGCATTCCTTCCTTTGGTTCTATATCTATACAGGATTCGTTATTCACATATTAAGTAAACAAACAAAAAATGATCTCCAGTTTGAATACATTGACTGATATACGATGAAATGTTTTACGCATCGAAGAAAATAGTGAATCAAGGTTGTCTTCAATCTATGCCGAAAGTTTGTGAATGTGTATATGGATAATGTACTTACATAGTAAATTCCTACACTCACAGCGCAGGCACACACACACAAACACACAAAACACACACACATACTCTCATGCACACACAAACACACACACACATACACATATATACATGTATATATCTATGTATGCATATATGTGTGTGAGTATGTATGTGCGTGTATTTGCATGCATCTATTTGTTCATGATTGAATTCATGCATATATATATATATATTATATATATATATATATATATATATATATAATATATATATATATATATATATATATTGTTTTTGTTGTTGTTGGCATCCTTTTTGTCTCGGGAGACAATGGAGTTGCGCATAAAATAATCTAGTCCGGCTTTTACATTTCGTGTCCTAATACATCTCCTGCTGTGGCTGTAGTCCTATCCTGGACAAACAATCCCTCTGCCAGGTGCCGCAAATGTAGCGAAGACTTTGCTTGGCTGGTTGTAATGTCATAGTTTCTTGTTGACGTCTTTTCTTGTGTATATATATATATATATATATATATATATATATATATATATATATAAAGAGAGAACGACAGAAAGAAATATAGAGAGATAATATATAGGTATAAAGTGTTGGGTTTACATAGGAGGAGTTGATTTATATAAAAATGTGAAAAGTATACACGGTGTACAACAAAACAAAGAAAGAAAGTTTACGTAGTATACAAAATGTCACAGTAATGTGGCCCTCTTGATACTGGAGGACTTCTACGAATAACCAAGTAACCAAACGTCCAAGATATATATATATATTGTGTGAGTGTGTGTAGTGTTGTTATATTTCGGGATGGTCTTTTTTTTGTTTTTTGTCAAATAGAATGGACTAAACGGAGCAAGAAGATACACGCAGACGGAAAAGGTCGCTGAAAAAGTCACTGTGACGGAAGATTTCCGAACAATGGAAATAAGACAAAATAAGAGCAGTAATAAAGGAAGTAATAAACGAGTGAAGACCGAATACATAGTGCTTATATGTGCTTATTTGGCAAAATCTCAAAAAAAAAAAATGACCATCCCGAAATATAGCAATATCTTTCAGTACACGGTTTCACATCAGGAATCTTGCAACACATGAGTTGTTTTGACTCTTATTACTACTAAGCACCCTCTGTCACTTTAGTGACGTCTATAATTTTGCCTTTAGGTTGTTAAAATGCTAGTAAGCCATCCATTTGATATATATATATATATATATATATATATATATATATATGATTTAACTTATTAAACACAGTTCAACAATTCATTCATATTTATGTAAATGATAAAATTGAGAATAGTTTTTATTATTCATCTTGCTATACATTGTTTCGTACAGAAAAGCAAGATATTGAAATAAGAAAATCTGAGTTGTCAGAAAGTACTCGTCGAAAGCTTATATAAAAACTAAAAAGACGTAAGAACTATATAGGTATGGTGTTATCAATCATTTTGCAATGGGTTCTTGTAATTGGAGTCATGTCTATTTAAACAACACCAGTCTTGGATAAAAACTATTATACATTTTAACAGCTAATCTCCCCCATTTACATAAATGTGAATGAAGTTGTTGAACTGTATTTAAGAAGTTGATATTTCTATGTAAGTTTTCATATCTACACAAATTTACACTAGTAAATTTAAAAGTAAAGTATGAAGAAACAACGTTAGAAATCTTTGGAAATTACTCCAATTAATGGGCGAACTCGCATTCAACCAATTGAATATATATATATATATATATATATATATATATATATATATATATATATATATATATATATATATTATATATATATATATATATATATATACATATATAAATGTATATATATAATATATATAATATATATGTATATGTACATATATATATATATATGAATATATATATATATAATAGATAGATAGATAGATATGATATAATATATATATATACACATATTATATTACTGTAATAATAATAATAAACAATTGAATGGAATTTATGAATATTTTAATGCATCGTTACGCGCGTTTCCACAACTCAGATGTTTCTTAAGGTCATAGGCCTTATTCCTGGGATGATTACACTGCGGTTCGTAGTATCTATGGAAATCACATAGATCATGTCCATGCATTCATTTCTTCGGGCAATATAGCTTTAATGGATGTTTAATTGATAGTTGTTTATCAAAAATGATCAATGAAAAGGTTGATTGTGGTATGTGGGCATTTCTATGTGTATTTTGTGAGGAGGAGTGGAAGGTGATTGAAAGAGAGGAATGGTAGTTATATGGAGATGGAGGTGCGTGTGGTGATATGGACTTATTTTACTTTTACATATATATATGTGTGTGTGTGTGTGTGTGTATTATATTATATATATTCTATATATCATATATTATATATTATATATCATATATTGTATATTATATATATATGTGTGTGTCTATGTATGTGTGTGTGTATGTGTATGTGTGTGTCTATGTATGTATGTGTGTATATGTGTGTGTGCATGCGTGTGTATGTGCGTATGTGAGCATGTATGTATGTGCATGTGTGCGTGTCTCAAATTTTCTCTTTCACTTTTATATCGAACGAAAGGTTTGTATACGCAATACATTTCAATCCCTACAGTACACAAGTTTTGTCTTCTGGGCGTAGTGTCCCTGGCACTGCTACTATAATTGCTTTAAATAAAAATTTTGTTTTGAATATTGCACCAATTATCATTGTGCTGGAATTTGTTTTTTTGTTTTTTTTAGATATATATTTCAGAGCTGGTCTTCGTACGTCTGGGATTGTATGTTTCAGTTATATTGTCACAAGATTTCTGCAATGTTTTTCTTAATTCGTACAGCACGGCTTTATTAATTAGAAGTTGTTCGGCACAACCTCAAGTTCCTTACTTCCCATTTGTTTATTATTCATAACCTTGCTGAACTCGCAGTTATCTTAAGGGGTTGATTCAAAACAGCTGCTTCTGTAAAGATTATATATAACGCTTAAAACGTGGACAAGAGGCTGCAATATTTGCCCGTGCTATAGCAAGCCAGTTTCATGTGTCAATTTGTCCTCCCATAGTTCTTTTAAATATTATATATGCTTGCATGTATTTATATATGAATGTGTTTATATACGTATGTTCAATTCATGTTACAGCTGTAGATTGCATTACTTTACCAAAACTGACCTACTTGGCACCGCGCATTCGTGCTCAACTAGACTGACTTCCTTTCTGCAGATTGATAAATAACTTTCAGTATCTTTACGCCTGTTGATGTTCCCTAGGGGGGCATACATGCCTCATTTGGTTCGTTTTCTACTCTTTAGTGATTTCGTTACACTCATAAAAGGAACTAATTCGTTAAATTTATGTCAAAACTTTAGCTGTCCCATGGCGTTTGCCACCGTCTTCCAGTACTACATTTGTACTGAGAAAACCTCTGTGGCCAACGCAATACTATAGAAGACTAAAACAAAATTCATATGATATTTGCACATTTGTATCCCTTAACTGTTAAAAAGAGCAATGTGATAATTATTTACATCTTTGTATTGTATATATAATTATTTTCAAATCTAACATCTTACTTCATTTTGGAAGAAAACTGATTTTGTCTTCTTAATTGTCTTTTATATATCATAAATCGTTTTTGTAAAGAGATATAGCAACAGAATAGATCTGTGATCGGAACAGAATGGGTTTGTGATCGGATTATTTTTTTCTCGGTCTTCCATTATGTTTTTAATTTCCTGAGAAGGAGATGGATTTTATATATATATATAATATATATATATATATATATATATATATATATATATACATATATATAAAACATTTTTCTGTAAAACATATTCACATGCCTAGTGAGACTTTTACCAGTCGTAACTGCCAGCTCTTAGCTGCAGGCTTCTTTTTACACTAATCAGATGAGAAATAAATCTTTCTCTTGTCTATTACAACTGGATTCTTTGCATATCAAATTCAGTGCCTTAATGTTTATATTGCAAATCATACCACGTTTATACTCTTTTTCTTTCACAAATAGTCGTTAAAATAACAAACAGTAATATGCTAGATTCGAATTGCCGCCTGCCAACAATTTGTATTCGTTTTATATCCACACAGGATTTGAGACAGAAATTGTGCGGATACTCAGAGGTACAATTCTCCAATCTGAAAATATTTCTATAATATGTTAGAAAAAATGTAATGAAGATTCTTATTCTATGTTTCATCCGCCTTACATACCAACAACCTTTTATTTCTTTAATTATTGTACAGAACGGCAATATTCACTTTTGCCATGGAATGATGCAGTTTGATTAAATAGGTGGATATTTGATACATCTAATTTTTACTGGAGCCAAATAAATCAATTTTACTCATATTTTATGAAAGGGCACTGTTCTAAGGTAAAATTAATTACGTGTAAAAAGACCAGTTTGCTGTATTAATTCGATATGAGATATTTACGAATGTTCATCTTCTGGTTGAACTCCTCAATAAACGAATTGTTTTAGAACATTGACGGCAGGAATCCTTCACCTTTATGAGTTCCTGACAATTCTACCCAAACATTGTTTTACACATTTATACACATAAGAATGGAAGTGAGGTCGTTTTCTTTACTCTTGTTAGTATAACTTTCGGTCAGAGAGTTACAAATATCTATATGTTTATATTTGCTTTCGTGAAAAGGAATGTGTACATTCAGGTGAAGACATTGACGTAAATATAGCTGATTGATTATCTAGAAGTGGAAAACTGGATTATAAACTATATATTTGTAAGTTACTGTTTGATGTCAACTGATTATATTTTCCTGCCTCTGGAGTCAGTAGAATAGATATTGGCTATACAGCGAAATTAGATTTTCCAGATTTCTTTCTGCAGATAGGGTTTTATTACCACAGAACACAAAACTCTAAAGAATTTCAATTTCCTAAAGAGATAACAAACAATACGATAGACGTTGCAGATTTCCAAGTTGCATATTAAACATATATTAATCTCTGCATACTGAAACAATTTTTATTAGAATTGTTCCTGAAATTATTTCATTCGACCGAGTATTAAGATTTGCATGTTATTCTAAAGACATTTAAATTTTTATAACACATTTTTGACGCTGATGTTGGCTTATGCACTTTAAAATTCAGAAACACGACTCTCTCGATACCCTTTCTAATTTCTCTACCATGAAAGAATACTCGTCTCCACTCCATACAAGACGACTATAAAGCTGGCTTTGAGTCCAGATTACGTGAATCAGATGAAAAATAAACTTTTATTGTAGAATATTCGATACCAATTATTTATAATTAGCTAAAGTGAATTCCATACAATTAAATCACACTCAGATACACACGGTGATATCTATTACAATGTTTAGGAATGATATTCCCTCTGCAAGTTTTTTTTTTATTTGCCATCAACTTCCAAGACAATAATGTTTGCTTGTGAGCTTGAGTTTATATGTGTGAAAAGAGGCGGGAAAGTGTGATGCTAAGCGAGAGAAGATATTTCAAGACTAAAAGATTAGTAAATGTAATTGTCTACAAAAAAAAAAAAAATCAGTTGCATTAAGTATAGTACCAGCGTTTAGTATAGTTCGTTACCTCAACATTAGATAAAGGTGTGTGAAGCTAAACACAAATTATTTGGTAATGACGATATCATTGTTGTACAAACAACAAAAAGCAGTGCAATGCGACTAATTTGCCTTTGTGACCAAGGCGGGTCCTGAAGAAACATGTTTAGCTTCGTAGATATTTCAACCCATTCCAAACTAAAATATGTCCGAAAGCAATTAGGAAAGCTATTTAGGTATCAAGGCCTAGGATAAAAGAAATTAAAATATAGGGTATGAAAACATTCTTCTATTCATAATTGGTTTGTACGTGAGTAATGAATCAAATCAGTTAGAAAAACATAGTGTGCTTAGGGAGCTCGTAATTACAAATTCTGCAAATAAAGCTACTAGATACAATATACGTTATGTATAAGGGCCGTTATAAAATTTATGCACTCTCCTGAAGTGTCTGTGGTATTGTGCGTTAATAAGGCGAGACGCACGTCGTTAATTCCAACGAAAAGTGTCAGCAGAAATAATAATGTCCTGCAAATGCGCAAATAGCCTTAGATCGACTTTGCTTCAGTGAGCTAACATTTATACTAGTTATACTATTGCTGCTACTACTACAACGACTACTACGGCTGCTGCTGCTGCTGCTGCTACTACTACTACTACTACTACTACTACTACTACTACTACTACTACTACTACTACGACTGCTACTGCTGCTGCTGCTGTTGAGAAAGTGGATGATAGTAATTGCAGCGGTGGTGGTGCTGGTGCTGGTGCTGGTGGTCATCATCATCAGCAGCAGCATCATCATCACCATTGCCATAATTTTCATTTGACAATGGTGCGTCAGATTAGGGTGAGATAACAAATGCAGGTTCCAATTTGTGTGTGGTTTTACAATGCAAAAAAAGGAATAAAGAGTAAAAGTAGTGAAGAGAATGAAATGATAAATATATATCACATTTGCTTAAAACATAAAATATTTGAACACATGAGCGATGCAGTCCACCTGAAACATTGAGGCACCAGCTAGAGCCAGTGAAGGAATACCATTGGTCAATGATAAACTTGATCATCAAGGCACGAGCCCTTTCCCACACTTAAAGTAGCCACATTCACTCTAACCATTTTCATTACAATCATCCACCTTTTTGATATATTGACTGGAGGAAAATATTTCCCTCTCCACCCTTACATAATAATAATAATAATAATAATAATAATAATAATAATAATAATAATAATAATAATAAATGCCGTGATGCAGTGCCAGGCAGTGGCTCTCATGGCTGCTGATCTTAACTGATTGGAAGTGTTATCATGTACATTGTTTTGTCTTGGCATAAAAGATAGGCTACAGCAAATATTCTGCTCAATACCGCAGATTTGCTTGTCAGTTGTTTGACCGTAACCAGTTGAGCATGTCCCTTGGTGGCTGACGATATGTGCATCTCTGATCATGAGCAGAAGTAGTGGGGGAGCATCATAGCCGTGTGTTAAAAGGAATTCTTAGAGGTTTGGATAGTTCACCTTTAGAAACAGGGGTGGTTCGTTCAACATCCTTAAACAATCCTTATTTAGGGACCTTTTGAGCGGGATGGGTTACTCGACCAGATGAAAATTCTAACTGGGCCCTACCTGCAAGATCATGCACTGTTTATCTTGATATGAGATTACAATGTCGCACACATATGGTTGTGATGCATGTGCCTGCTGTACATTTATCATACGGGTGATCATGATGGGTATACTAGGCTTCGTATATTTTACCCCAGTGTCACTTTGATGGCATGCATTGCTGTCTCACTCAATAATAATAATAATAATAATAATAATAATAATAATAATAATAATAATAATAATAATAATAATAATAATAATAATAATAATAATAGGAAAATACGCAAGCTGCTGAGTTGTAATAGGATGCACCACCCAAAGGCAGACGTAGATCGCCTTTACCTTCCCAGAGCCCAAGGAGGTCGAGGCCTGATCCAATTTGAACTAGCTTACAAAACAACCACAATTGGACTGGCCAAATATCTCGAAATATCGAATGACTGGATGCTAAAGCTCGTGGAAAATCACGAGAGATGAAAGAAGCTTCATTCTATTATAAAGGAAAGCAAAAAATTTGCTATTGATCTCGTGCAGGATACCCAAACTGAACAACCCGAGGGAAGTACGGCAACTATTGTTGCAAAGAAGGTGAAAATGATGGTAACGAAAAAAGCGCACGAGCAATTGGCTGATAGGTGGGAGGAGAAACCTCTGCACGGCAAATATGTGACCCGCAGCAAACAAGCTGATGTTGACCAGAAGCAAACCCATCAGTCGCTACGGAACTCAGGGCTAAAAGCAGAGAGCGAAGGTTTCATCCTGGCTGCTCAAGATCAAAGCCTATTAACCCGGAACTACCAGGCCAATGTGATGAAAAATGGAGCAGACGCAAAATGCCGATTCTGCAACGACATGATTGAAACAGTGGACCACCTAATCTCTGGATGTAAAGTCTTAGCACCAGTGGAGTATAAATTAAGACATGACAGAGTTGGCCAATATCTACACTGGCTAATAAGTCGGCATTACAATATCAAAACTGCCGACAAGTGGTATAATCACCACCCTGAGGCTGTAACTGAAGGAGAAAATGTAACCATTCTGTGGGACTTTCCAGTACATACAGACCGAACCATCAAGGCCAATAAACCAGATATTGTTGTGAAAGACCAAAGCAACAAAGTTTGCTTATTGATCGACATGAGCATACCCTGTGATCATAATATCTCAGCGAAAGAGTTTGACAAGCTCAGAAAATATAAAGACCTACTCATTGAAATTGAGAAAATGTGGCATCTCAAGGCGGTTACAATACCAGCGATCGTAGGAGCACTAGGAATGATCAAGAAGGGAACCGAAAATTATATGAGAATGATCCCTGGCTTACCATCCCTGCAAGAAGTGCAAAAGATTGTCTTAACTGGTACATCACACGTATTGAGAAGAGCATTGTCGATGTGAGAACTGTTGCTGCTCATGTATTTTAATTTAACTTAAAAAAAAAATAATAAATTTTTTTTTTTTAATGAACGAACTATTGAGTTTGGTTTAATGGCCTACCACTGTATACGAGGGGCGTTCAATAAGTAATGCCCCTGACCCACTTCCCATAGCAGTAGGGCAACGAAACTTGGAACAGTTATTAGTCTTTTTCTACATAGGAATCACCCAGAGTTACGCATTTCTCCCATCGTTTGATGCAGCTCTGAAGACCGGTTTTGTAGAAGACCCCAGCTTGGTCCTCCAACCACGACGTGACTTCAGAAATCAAGGTTGCATCATCTGGGAAACGCTTTCCTTTCAAAAACAACTTCATGGCTGGGAAGGGGTGAAAATCAGAGGGTGCAAGGTCAGGAGAGTAGGGGGGATGGGGGATGAGTTCATAGCCGCACGCCTGTGCTTCTGATCTGGCGACACGCGAGTTGTGGATCGGAGCGTTGTCCTGCAGGAGGAGGATGCCTTTGCTGATCTTGCCCCGCCTCTTGATTTTGATAGCTTCTCTTAATTTCCTCAAAAGTGAAGCATAATAGACTCCTGTAATTGTGGCACCCTTTGCCAGGAAATCTGTCTTCACTACTCCGTCCTGGTCCCAGAAGACTGTAAGCATGACCTTGCCAGCGGAGGGCTGCACCCATGCCTTCTTTTGAGGAGGTGAGTCACGGTGCTCCCGTGGTGTGCGTCCTTTCAAATACAAAAACCGGATCACTGCTCGACACTCGACATGCTCCATTTCACACTTGACTCAGTTCAAACACCTGTAAATCGGAAACCACAATTAGTTCAGAGCTTTAATTTGCCACTTCATCTATAGAGATATGAATAATTGCACATGCAAAATTTCAGCTAGATCAAACAACTGCAAGTGGGTCAGGGGCATTACTTATTGAAAGCCCCTCGTACTATGAGTTTCTTTGATCTAGGAGTCGGGAAGACACTCGGCAAGAAATGGAAGCAAATTTGAAAGAAGAAAAAAAAAAGTAATAATAATAATAATAATAATAATAGTAATAATAAAGTTCTCAGTAGAACTGCTACAAAAGGCCAGAATAATTAGGAAAGCATTAGACAGCTGAAAAGAACAAATAGTATGATACCGCAGGCTGCAGGCAGTAAGCCCGCTACGCATGCAAGACTCCAGGAACTTCAACAAAACCTGTGATAAAGAGAAAATAATAATAATGATACACCCAAACATTGCTAGTGACAGTTAGGAACGAGGGAGTATTGAGATAAAAGAAAAAGGGAAAACAAAGAAAGAAGTACATGAAGAAAAATTACGCAAGAAGGCACTACACAAACAATTCCATGTAACCACAACAGAAGTTGCTGGAAAAAATCAGGTGGATTTGGTTGATGAAAGGAACTCTAAAAAAAAGAGACTGAGAGCACTATACTGGCAGTGCAGAACCAAGCTTTGGCCACCTGGGGAATGAGCAAGTGTCTCCGCTGTGTCGCATCTGCAATAGAGTGGTATAAACCATTGCCCATATCACGAATGAATGTTCAGGACTTGTCCAAAACCACTACGAGTTGTGGCAACACGACCAGGTAGCGAAAGTGCTACATTGGAAACTGTGCGAAAAGTGGGGGCTAGAGAGAGGCAAGAATGTGTGGCGGAGTCGGAGACTAGCAAAATCCTCTGGGATTTTCGAATCCAAACAGTTCAGGCGCAAGAGAATAACAGACCAGACCTAGTGATGGTGGACAAGGTACACCACATATGCTATACAGTTCATGTTGAATACCCTTTTGACCAATCAATAATCACGAAGGAAGGTGAAAAGATAGATAAATACAACCTTCTTAAGTAGAAAATAGCCTGAATAGGGAAAATGAAGAAGGTGAAGATAATGCCAATTATTGTTGGATCTTTGGGAATAGCATCAGAGGGCATCAAGAAGGATATAAAGGAAATTGCAATACAGTACCCAGTAGACCTGCTACAAAAGGTTTGCTTCCTTGTCTCAGCAAAGTATTATGATAGCTGAAAAGGACGAAAAGCAGGGTACCATAGGCTGCAGGTAGCAAGACTGTGACGCATGCAAGATTCCAGGAGCTCCAATAAAACCTGTGATAAAGAGAAAATAATAGCAACAACAACAACAACAACAATAAAAAATAAATATAATAATAATAATAATAATAATAATAATAATAATAATAATAATAATAATAATATAATAATAATATAATAATAATAGGTAACTAGAATGTGGAATCTGAAAACAGAAACAATTCCTATCATAGTAGGTGCATTAGGCATGATAAAAAAATATTCAGACAAATACATAACAAAAACACCAGGACTTAGAAACACATATAACATACAGAAAATTGCACTACTAGGCACTGCACACATCCTACGCAGAACACTTTCCATACAATAACCATCAGAGCATCACAACAAATCACAGCACATACCCAAGGCACACAGAGCTGCGCTCGGTAGTGAAGTGAAAGCACGCTATAAAAATAAAACTACTGAATAATAATAATAATAATAATAATAATAATAATAATAATAATAATAATGCCCTGATGCAGTACCAGGCAGTGGCTCTCATGGCTTCTGATCTTAACTGATTGGAAGTGTTATCATGTATATTGTTTTGTCTTGGTATAAAAGATGGGCTACAGCAAATATTCTGCTCAATACCACAGATTTGCTTGTCAGTTGTTTGACCTTAACCAGTTGAGCATGTCCCTTAGTGGCTGGCGATATGTGCATCTCTGATCACGAGCAGAAGTAGTGGGGGAGCATCATAGCCATGTGTTGAGAGGGATTCTTTGGGGTTTGAATAGTTCACCTCTGGAAACATGGGTGGTTCGTTCAACATCCTTAAGCAACCCTTATTCAGGGACCATTTGAGCGGGATGGGCTACTCAACCTGAAGAAAATTCTAACTGGGCCCCACCTGCAAGGTCATGTGCTGTTTATCTTGATATGAGATCACCATGTCGCGCACATATGGTTGTGATGCATGTGCCTGGTGTACCTTTATCAGACGGGTAGTCATGATGGGTATATTGGGCTTCGTATATTTTACCCCAGTGTCACTTTGATGGCATGAACTGCTCTCTCACTCAATAATAATAATAATAATAATAATAATAATAATAATAATAATAATAATAATAATAATAATAATAATAATAATAATAATAATAATAATAATAATAATAATAATAATAATAATAATAATAATAAACAGATAGCGTAATATTAATAATAATACTCATACCGTAAATACCAAACAAAATGAACAAAGCCCACAGCATGTGCCATAGAAGGCCGATACCCGACAGAAGAACACAACCAGTGCTGCACGAACAACACAACACAAAACCTAATTCAACAGAAGACTCAAACCAAATCCCATAACAAAACATACTGATACAACACAATATCACTTACCCCACCACCACCACCACTAAATAAAAAAAAAAGAAATGCAGAACACACCACCCTACCAACCCAAAGATGCAACAAATGATGCAAAAGAAAGTTGCTTGAAACTATCAGATGTTCAAAAAATAATAGTGGTGATGACGTCGGTGACGAACGTTACCTTACCTAGTTTATGAGAGACAGGAATTTCCGAAGAAACTTTGTTTGCTGTAAATAATAATAAAGCATTCAAGGGACATCTCTGGTGGAATTCGAGGTGCATGTCTGCTGGTATCAGTGGAATTCTTGGAATAAACACATTTTATCCCTTTCCTTGTCCAGTGAGGATTGTTGCTTCCAAAAGATGTGGATGCATTTGCCTGACAATCAGTCTTGTTCCATTGCACAGCTTTGGAGGATCCAGATTTCTCAAAAGAATTACTGGAATTCCTTTCTCCAATGTCAATTTATGAGAATGAATTCCAAGAGAATCCAAAGAATTAAGAAACTCAGTAGGAGGGTCCACATCAGTATCAATTGAGAAATAATCTTTTTCCTTAGTATTGATTGATTGCATAAGTTTCCAATTGACAATCAAGACAGTTTCACTATTTGGCGCAAGTATGGCTCTTTCACAAAGCTAATCATGATCTTGAAAATCATGTCCAATGTATAGCCTTGGTAATAAACTCGTCTACAGTTTTGTCCAAAATTTCACTGCCATTTGGAAAAGTGATGTCTACATTATTGTCTTGTTGAATGCTTCCATTTCCCAGATCCAGTAGCTTAGCTGTAAATCTTCCAGTATCCAAATCTCTGAATAAACTGACTCCACCGAAAGTCAGATCCGGCTGGAAGTCTGACCAGGCCAAAAGCCCGATCTGGCCAAAAGTTCAGAGTTATTGAATATTTCCTTCCGAGCGCTTCAATTCATAAACTCCGAAAATTTCGAAGCCTCACAAACACGAAACTTCTTACTCTAACCTGGATCTAGTTTTAAATGAACTGAATTGAAAATGTTTTTCTAATTCACGAAGTTTTGGTATTACTTTAAATTCAGTTAAAATGAAAAGCTTGTAAGTTTACAAATTTTTGGAATTCTCTTAAAATTTGAATTTTCATCTGTTAGCATATAACAAATCCTCATCCCGACCTAATCCAGATGGTGGATGTTTAAGAACCAAATTAAGGGCATATTTTCAGTGTCTTGTGAGCAAATTCGTTCAAGGGTAATAGCACAAAACTCGTCGCATATGTCGCATATGGGTGTGCACGCGTGCGGGCGCATGCATGAATGTGTGTGCAAGTGTACGAATAGGGGTATATATCCCTTGTGCGTCTTGGCTTTGTCTCTCATCGATAAACAACGTTTGTTTTATGTCTGCTTAACATAAAGGTCCAGAGAAAAGACAGTGATAGAATAGGAACCTGGTACAAAATAAGAACTGATTTGTTCAACTAAACCTTTTAAGTCTAACTAAATCCAATAAAAGAGTAAAAATAGTGTAGAAAAAAATGAATGTCTTTATTTTTGCGGGCATATAAAGTTACAGAACTTGATATGCAGTTCTTAACAATGGAAATTACAAGCAATTTTATTAATTCTATTATATAATTTCTATGTATTAATTTTATTATATAATTTCTATAAGAAATTTGATTCTTGAATGAAAATTTTTTTGATAATGTTTTCTAATTTAGGGTCAAACCCAGCAGTCTTTGAGGGGAGGATGTTTAGTCGATATCATGGACATCAGTAATTGACTGTTACTTTATTTCATCGACCCCGAAAGGATGGAAAAATGTAGTTGATGTCAGTTGGATTTGAACACAGAACGTAAAGAACAGGAATTTTTAAAAGTAATAGTAACAATCTTATTTCGCATGAATTTTCTTTACTTGCATTTGTGTGTTCGCGCGCGCGTCCATTTAGTGTTTTGTACCCACAAAAGAGCTCTGTATTTCTGTATTTCTTTTAAGGTATGCACATGTTTCGTCTGAAAGAAGCACGTAGCCAGAATGACCTCGAGCAAAATTGCCAGACATCCCTTGTTATGATGTAAAAATTTGATGCACATTTACTTTCATCAGTCATACGTTAGAATTTGTCTAACAGCTAAATATATAGTTCTGCATATTCTGACATAGTTTCTGGTTTACAAAGCGTTCCAAATTATGAACTATAAGCCAGTTATACACACACACACACACACACACGCACACACACACACACACACGCACGCACACTCACACACGCACACACACACACACACTTACATATACATATGGAGATGAAATAAATAACAAGAGAATTAGAAATTATAAAATAAAATTCATTAGCTTACAGCTCTTTCTGGTATAAGTCAAGATGCCAATGTACTTATACCTGAGTGCTTGTGTATCACCTTATAAGTTCGTTGGAGCTTCAAATGTGAAGTGATTTTATTGGGAAACATTTACACACACACACACACACACATACATATATGTATATATATACATATATATATATATATATATATATATATTATATATATATATATATATATAATATATATATATATATATATATATATGTATGTATGTATGTCTGTATGTATGTAGGTATATGTATATACATATGGAAAAAAATTACCGTCGAAAATATAAAACTTTTTATGAAATGGAGTATAGAGTTTGAAGCCACTTCCTGAAATATGTAGCTCTAGATAATTGTGTATGTGTGTGTGTCTGTGTGCGCGCGCGCTCAGATAGGCGTATGATGAACCCCTATATAAATAAATAACTATTCATACGCTTGCATAAAATATAGACAAAATATTTGTATTCATACACATTGTTTGACTGACCTTAAGACTCCAGACACAGAAAAAGGAAATGGAGACAGATAGAAAGTGACAAAATACAAAATCTAGTGAGAGAGAGAGAGCGCGCCAAACAGAAAAAAAGAACTTTTAGAAGGTCGTAAACTGTTCACGTTAGGATTCTACCAGATTGACAATTAACAGGCAAGCAAATACAATGGCAAAAGAGAAGTATGTAGCTATACACATATCTGGGTTATGGTCTGTCATATATATAATGTCTATCAACATATATATTCTATCTGTATTTTATGTATGTGTATAGAAAGATATATAGGGGTACATCTTACGCCTATCTGTATATGCACAGCTAAGGCGGCGAGCTGGCAGAATCGTTAGCACGCCGGACGAAACGCTTAGCGGTATTTCGTCTGTCTTTACATTCTGAGTTCAAATTCCGCCGAGGTCGACTTTGCCTTTCATCCTTTCGGGGTGGATTAAATAAGTACCAGTTACGCACTGGGGTCGATGTATTCGACTTAATCCGTTTGTCTGTCCTTGTTTGTCCCCTCTGTGTTTAGCCCCTTGTGGGTAGTAAAGAAATATATCTGTATATGCACATCTATTTATAAGCACAAAAGTTATCTAAATCTATGTATTTCTGGGAAGCTTTTAACCACAAAACTCTAGCTTCCATTTCTTACATTTTATATTTTTTCCGGCGGTTATATTTTCCATGTATAAAAATGTTTTCCCAAATAAAAGAGGACCTCACTTTTAAAGCTCCAACAAGCTATAAGGTGATACACAAGCACTCAGCTATGAGTGCTTTGTGTATCATAATAGAAACAGCTGTAAATTAATGAAGTCCAATTCATAACTACTTATTCCCTTGTCATTTATTCAATTTCTTATTACACTCTATACTGGATTAGCTCTTTTTTTCTGAAGCATGTATATATCGAAGCATGTATATATCTAACACCAGGTTATTAATCTCGCTATGCCTGAGTGAAATAATAAAACATATACATACATACATACATACATACATACATACATACATGCATGCATACATGCATGCATACATACATACATACATACATACATACATACATACATACATACATACATACATACATATTCTGTGTTTGTGAATATGTGTGTTTCTCAGTGACCATGTGTGCGCGCACGAGTAATTTATAAGTCCAGATAAACTGAGATGTTTTAAAATTTATCTTTCACTTCGCCTACTTTGCATTCAAGTATTATTATTATTATTATTATTATTATTATTATTATTATTATTATTATTATTATTATCATTATAGTCAAAAAATGGAGTGAGCTGATGGAATCATTAGAGTATCGGGGAAAATGCGCTGCAGAAGTTCTTGCGGCTCTTTACACTTTGAGTTTAAATCCCCACCGAGATCAATTTTGTCTTTCACTCTTTCGGGATCGATAAAACAAATTATGATTAGTACAGGGATCGATGGTTTTGACTAATCCTCTCTCATCAAAATCAGAGACTATTTATAATCCCGGTCACAATCATCATCATAATCACCAACGCCATAAATATTGCACTATTATCATCATCTTTATTGTTGTTGTTATAAATGTCATCCCCACAAAATTATTCTCGTATTTATAATATTAGGCTACTTGAGAAAATATGGTCGCAAAAATTATAGTATTTAGATAATCATTTATTAAATGTTTTCTAACATCGGCCCAATACCGGAAATTTGGTGTGGAGGAGTTCGTCTGTTACATCTATCTTCAATTCTTCACTGTTACTTTATTTTATGATCCCGGAAAGGATGGGAAGTACATTTGATATAGGCGGCTTTTGAACTCAAAACGTAAAGAGCCGAGACAAATAATACAAGAATATGGAGGCGCAATGCCCCAGTGGTTAGGGCAGCGGACTCGCGGTCGTAGGATCGCGGTTTCGATTCCCAGACCGGGCGTTGTGAGTGTTTATTGAGCGAAAACACCTAAAGCTCCACGAGGCTCCGGCAGGGGATGGTGGTGATCCCTGCTGTACTCTTTCACCACAACTTTCTCTCACTCTTACTTCCTGTTTCTGTTGTACCTGTATTTCAAAGGGCCAGCCTTGTCACTCTCTGTGTCACGCTGAATATCCCCGAGAACTACTGTAAGGGTACACGTGTCTGTGGAGTGCTCAGCCACTTACACGTTAATTTCACGAGCAGGCTGTTCCGTTGATCGGATCAACCGGAACCCTCGTCGTCGTAACCGACGGAGTGCTTCCTTTTAAATACAAGAATGTAACATTTCTGTTAATCCCTAAATACAATCCCTAAATAAACATTTAGTGCTTTTGTTTTTCTAATATAAACAGACGACCAGAACTCTGAGGGGAGGGAACAGTCGATTATATTTACCCTACTACTTTATTGGTACTTTATTTTATCTAATCTAAGAGGAAAAATGGAAGAGGAAAATGCAAAGTTGACCCCAACGTAAAAAGTCAGCACATATACCACCTTAATAAGAACTAAATCAGTTAATGAAATAATAAACTGCAAAACCTGTAAATTTATCAAAACATTAAAAAATTACTTAAAATATTTACCGTGTCTTAAGGAGTAAAACTAGTTATACAAAATAGCCGAAACAAAATATATCAAATGATGCTACGTGCATATCAATCCCAAAATGGGTATGTCAAAATACATGTCTCAGTTATGTTTTCCTTTGTGAACGACGCCTAAGATTGATTTTATCTACTTCTATGATAACCGGGTAAAGACTTTTCCTTATTTGACAAGCTCTAGTAAGAAGTCGGTTTTTTAAAAATTAATTTCAGAACATCTTGTACTGTATCTAAGTTACTGAGTCCCTTTGTCTCCTATTTTAATGATATACACCTTACTAATTATTTATTTTCGTTTGCCGCAGGTAAGTAGCATTTTTGTAGAAGAACATAAATATATGTATATTAACAATTGCAAGAGAATTTTAAGTGACAAATTGAAATTCACCCCACTTCACATTAGCCTGTAACAATTGCTGTTTGGAATAAGATATCAATTCCTCTGTTAGTAATGTATAAATATTCATTTATGATCCATGTCCTAATTATATTATGCTGGCATATGAATTGACTTTGGTGAGAGAGGAATAATATAAAAGCACAATAGACAAAGCCATTTTATAATTACTTCATGTATCAGATTAACAGCAATCTTATGTATGGCGAAACTACAATCTATAAAATACATCACATAAGCACTAATGGTGGTCTGTAAATATACACTCCGAGTTTACTCCGAGTTTTCATAATCACATTGTTAATTGCAGCAAAATGACAGTACCATCTAACTTGATATATGTCTATATACTATCATTCTATGATATATGTCTATATACTATCATTTGCTCTGCATCGTGACCTTTGACTCCATTGCTGCCATTTACATCGAAGCAGTAGAGATGGGGGCTATTTATCAGGTCATCCCATAAGTTCTGTCCGAATTTTGAATAAAGAAAACAAGTGATCAAATGTTATATTTAAATGAAATTTAATCACCAAAGTACTTGCCCTGATTATCTATTATTTCCTTCCATCTATTTACAAGCTTTTTAATCCCATCAATGTAAAACTATTTTGGTTTCAAAGAGAAGAACTCTGTAATATGAGTTTCGACCTCCTTCTGGCTTGAGAAAGTTATGTTCTCCAAATGATTCTGTAAACTACGAAACAAATGGTAGTCTGAAGGAGCGAGGTCGGGAGAGAAGGTGGATGAGGATTTTTTTTCCAACCAAGTTCTTCCATCTTCTGTGATGTGATCTTTGTAGTGTGGGGTCGCACATTGTCCTGATAAAACATCACTCCTTTTCGATTCACTAAAGCGGGTCTTTTTCCCTTCAAAGCTCTAATTGCTGACAGTAGACTTGAGCATTGATTGTTGCATTAGGTAGTAACAATTCTAAGTGAATTACTCCTTTGCAATCCCATCAGATAGAGGGAAGAACCTTTTTCCCATGAAGTTCCCCTCTCGGTTGTGGCTGAGCTTTTTCCCCTTTTACCAAGCCACTGTTTACAACATTTCGATAGAAGAGCCATTTTTCGTCACCAGTCACAAGTCTATCCAAAAAGGATGAAATGACTTCGCGAGAATGGAGAGAAGAGCAGATGTCAACTCGAGATTTGCAGTTGCTTTCGGACAATTCATGAGACACCCATTTTCCAAGTTTAGGAACCTTTCCAAGTTGTTGACGATGAACAGTTGTATGGTTTGAACTAAGCCTTATTGCCTATACTTCAACTGATAATGCAGGATTTTCTTCAAGTAATGCCCCAAGGAGCTTATCATCAAACTCAACTGGACGTCCTGTTCGATCTTCAAATTCAAGGTTGAAATCTACACTTCCGAATTTTGCAAACCATCTTCTGCAAGTTCTTTCATTCAAGCATTCTTTCCCAGAAACTGAGTGTATGTTTCGAGTCGCTTCGGCTGCAGAGTTTCCTTTTTTGTACTCATAAAGTATTATGTGCCTTAAACGCTCTTTGGATACTTTCACGTTAGAAAGGGTTTTAATCAAAGAAATTTTAATTCTATTACTCTGTAAAATAATATTTAATTAGTTTAAATGTACACAAATGCATAAAACTAATTTTTAATTCTATTAGACATTCTAAAATACAATTATATTGCATTCAATTTTAAAAAAGGTAACATCGAACAGAACTTATGGGATGACTTGATATTTCTTCCGTAACTCATTTGAATGAAATGCAAATATGTTACTCCCCTTCCCACGTGACAAAGTGGTATCATTTGGTCACTATAAAGTCAGACAGTCAATCGTTGTAAGAGGTCAGTAGTAGTAAAGTGATTGTATGAGTTCTCAGTTGGAGTCAGTTACGTGATATATACGAGTTCGAGTTACCGTCAAGGTAGATCTTCCAAAGTCATTGTCTTGCAGAGCTGTCAGCGATAGCGTGATAGATGAGTCAAAGATAATAAGACGCGGAATATCTCCACAAAATAATAGTGGCGACAAGAATACTACAGTGCCGACAATTACATAAAAGTAGACGAGGATCCACATTATAACATATATATATATGTATGTGTGTGTGCGCGCGCACGTGTATGTGTATGTGTGTAAGATACTTTCATGGCATGGAGAAATGATAATTCGGCATATTTACGTAACGTGCCTCGTGTCATCCTCTCCGGATTGAGCAACTCTGTCGCAGACTTTGGGATTCGCGCCAGTTAAATTTATTATGATTGCTACGAACAAAGGGGCTGCAAATCTTGGTCGTTTATTTTTCCTTTCTTTTTTTCGTTTTTATTTACCATTTACCTTCTCGTTCCTCTTTTTTACATAAACCTTCTCGCTTTTTCTCGCGCTCCTTCGTAGACAAGCATTTTGGTTTACTACGACTGAACATGAAAACGAACTTTAATGTGTGTGTGCGTATGCGTATATATGTGTGTGTGTGTGTGTGTGTGTGTGCGTGTATGCGCGCGCGCGTGTGTGTATTCAGGTCTCTGGAGAAGTAACTCCACTTAGACAAGTGTTTCGGCCCTTAACGTCTTACACTCTAAGGAGATCAGGTCGCATCCAAGCCATGACTTCTGGATACCCTTCTGCTAATGCGGTTTAGCCACCATGTAAGACTGGGCCAGAAGTGTCTCTCCTTCATAAACATGCATATATAGTTGTGCTCTATCATCTACTTAACCGGTTCTTAATTCTCTTCTGAGTTTGCCATGTCTGTGTCTCACAGTGTCTGCGTCTCTGTTCTTAATTGCAGTTGTTGCAACCATTTTACTTCATTTTCGATAACAAGGTAGAAAAACTAACGCTCAAACATCACACCCTGTCACTGTTTCTCCTATATATATATATTGACAGTATGGGGAAAGGAATAAAATTAATTATAAAGAACTGCTTTTTATATTTCATATCTTCTCTAATTAAAGAGTATGATTGTGGTGTATGGAATCCTGTTCCCCTATATCAGACACAAAATTAGGTCTTAGCCCGGTTGTCGCAGTGAGCAGTAATGTTACCCAAGCCTCTCTCTTTTCAACATTTAATGATGTATGCGGTATGCCGTACCACATACTTCATATGTCATTATATAAAGCACGCCACACTGCACTCTCCTTCCTTTTCATGCATACCATATCAACACGCAACCAGAGCACTACTTGTCAACACATTTTCGAATGCCCCAAAAATATTGAGAACATTCTGCAATATGCACACGATAGCCCGGTCTTATTTACGTACAGAAATACTCACACACGTAGCTTCTCCATAAAATATAACCATGACATTCTTTAAAATACCCACGAGCAACACGCACTAACACCCACTATTTTGTCTATAAATGTCAGATCTTAGTGAATCTAGTAAGCCCACAAAAGAACTACACTCATTTTAAAGGTTTAATTTCTTTCCCAGTGCAAAAGGTCATATTAGTAAGCTGATCATTTTTTGAGACAGTTCACTCTCAAAATACGCGCATCTCTCTCTCTCTCTCTCTCTCTCTCCTCTCTCTCTCTCTCTCTCTCTATGTATATATATATATATATATATATATATATATATATATATATATATACAGAGTTGCTTTCCGGCAACCCCTTGTTCAGCAACACACTCCAACCTATATTTCCACCGCTGATTTGTACCAACTCTACTTCTGTAGCTGTCATTGTTATAGCTATTTCTGCTCCACTGAACCTGTTGACTATCAGCTACTTCCACCTGAATTCATTCATTTCACCGGCCGTTGCTACGCCGCAACTTATTGATATTAAACTAAGCCCTGTTTCCCATTAGTTCAACTTCAAATTACGACTAAATTATCCATCTACTGTAGAATACCACTGAAAATTAATTTTATAATCTTCTCTCAGTTTTAATTAGTTCGTTGACCAAAAGAACTTAAGTTTTTACTATTTGCCATCTAGAGTGTTAAAACAAGAACAAAATCACTTTGTTAACAACGCCAAAAGAAGGACACGTCATGATAGGTTGTCAGCCAAATGGCTAGAACGGAATACGTGGTTTTGATGACGTCATTAGACAAATGCTTGTTAATTTATCACAGGTAGATTTAATAAAGGGTTGCAAGATATCATCTGAGTAGTTTACAAGAAGTAAAGTAGGACCTCCTATAGTTTTGCATGATATCCTATTGCAAACACAATTATTTAAAAACTGACAGATATAAGCTTACACATTATATATATATATATATATATATATATAATATATAATATATATATATATATATATAAATTGATCAAAATAAAAACATGATGCCAAGGATTCAGCGGTACATATGTTTCGGGCCTTTATTAGACAGATTTATAACAATGCATAATGTATGTCTGTGGCCTTCTTCAGCCGCGCACAACAACTTCCACAAGGACATGTGTTACATCAAAAATTCTTGGTTGGGGATGCAAATCCTCTCATTCGCGTACGACATAATGCGGCAACAGCATAGAATTGAAAAGGTAATGAGTACTACATATACATAATATTTTAAGTTGAAAAGCCTTCAGGTGCTTACAATTATCAAGTACTCACCCCGAATTTCTATATATATATATATATATATATATATATATATATTATATATATATATATATATATATATATATATATACATATATATATATATATATATATACACACAAACACACACACATACACACACACATACACATACACACACACACACACACACACACAACTAGCACTCCACAGTCACGTGCACCCTAACGTAGTTCTTAGGGAAACTCAGCGTGGCACAATGTTTCAAGGTTTCCCCCTTTGAATAAGATGTACAACCTATTTTGGCCAACTGGCTGAACCAGAGAAACTTGAAATGAAGTGTCTTGCGCAAGGACTCAACGC
>NC_042998.1:89428919-89436419 GCF_006345805.1 Octopus sinensis
AGGTCTGAAAGGAAACAGCGATGTAGATTATCAGAGTTGTTTAAAATTCAGTATATAATTTGATTGTTATGATAAGGAGGCGGAGCAAGCAGTGAGCTAAATGGCCGTATATACAATACGGAAGGTTGTTTCCGTTTAAAAAGGTCAGGTTATCGGCCTGTATTATATCAAGCGATATTGCATATCAAGTGATTTTCGCATTATCCTTGAAGAAGTTATACTTACACTATCATATCAACACACAGTTAAAGTCTACTTAACGTATAAATTGCATTGTTTACGTCCAAAGTGACAAAGAGAGCGAAAGGGTTTAAGCAACCGTGCATATAATAAGAAACAAGTTAGAAATAAGTACGTAACCGGACGAAACGTAATCAACAACTCTATAAACAACAGATAGAATGCATTTGGCTGTAAATTATTCCTTTACATCAACTGTTCTTTGTTACAGTGAACTATTTTATCTATAATAGTAAATAGTCGAAATCTCTAAATCAGGGGGTAAATGGTGCCCAGGGCAAGCATCAAAATTGCGCCCCCCACCCAACAAAAAAGCGGAAACACGCATAAAAAAATTAATAACTGTTTTTTTAATAGATTAATTAGAAAATGATTCACTACTCAAGTAATGTGGTTGATACAACCAACAGTTCTCCCCTCAAAATGTATGACTTTGGGCCTAATGCAAAAACCAATGGTATGAAAGTCCTATCATAGATTATGCATGCGTTTTCATTTTATTTATGACAGAAAAACACTCCTTACTATCCCAAATAACGCTGAAGGCATCCTTCCACGTTGGATATAAAATATTGAAACTCAATAACAAACTGATTTACTGATTCAAGCCGAAAGCTTCGATTACTCAACTTCAGCACACGCGAAGCCACTCTTCTGGTCAATACTCCTGCGAACATTGCAATTTCAAAAATCAGAAAGCGATGGATGTTACGATCAAAAGAAAGGAAGAAAACTCCTGAGAAAAATCATACATACATATGCATGCCTACTCATATATATTTGAAAATAAATTCTTAAAATAAAAAAACATGAATATTAGAAAAAGTCTTAAAAAACAGAATGACATAAACTTTTGGAAGGAAGTTTCTGTATTGTGGGTTAGCGCTTTCACTTATTTAGTTGACGTCTAAATTCCAAAGAAAAGGTTTTGTTTTCAGGCTTTTGATGAGAAATTATGAAAAATAAAACCAGGAAAATATGCGCGCGTGCTCACAAACACACACACATACACACATACACATATACACATATACACACATATAAATACATACATACATACACACAAAGAGGAAGAGAGAAGAGAGAGAGAGAGAGAGAGAGAGTTGTGCATGCAGTAAAGGCACTGATGCTGATATATTACGTGTAACGTTGATTTTATGGAGAAAGAATTAGTTACGGCAGATGACCAAGAAAATGGGAAATATAAGTGAGAGATTGAAGGTTAAGAAGTTAGGAAGGAATGAAAACAGTGGTAGAGAATGGATGAAAGCAGTCAGTGTCAAGCGGTTTTGTTAAGTGAAAATACATCTCTACAAGCAAGGATATGAACAGCCAAACTACCAACAGGTTGCACAAAGGTTTGTTAATGCCAACAAAGAGGAGGTGATGTCAAGATTACAAATTACATACTCACACACGCACACACACACACACACACACACCACACACACACACACACACATACACACATATATATATATATATATATGTATATAGGTGCAGGCGTGGCTGTGTAATGAGAACTTTGCTTCTCAACCACATCGATCCACTGAGTGTCACTTTTGGTAAGTATCTTCTAGTATAGACCCGAGGTTTGATAAACGGAAACTGAAAGAAGCCCATATATATAAATGTGTGTGTGTTTACACACGCCAGCCTGGCTATCGGTGTTCGTTTGTTTACACCCTCGTAACCTAGAGGTTCTACAAAGAGGACCGATAAAATGAGTACCAGGCTTTAAAAAGAACAAAACTAAGTACGAGAGTCAATTCCTTCGACAAAAATTCGTCAAGGCCTTGCCCTAGCATGGCCGCAGTATAATGACTGAAACAAGTGTGTGTGTGTGTGTGTGTGTGTGTGTGTGTAATAACTTTATATTTGAGTATGTAATTTGTAATATGTCGTTTAAAAGCCCTTTACTGTATTCGGCTACCTGACAACATCAACAATATGGATATAAGTGCCACTCGATTTACTTAAGGCATTCCTTCGTGTTGTAGAGTCCATAAGATGTGTAATTAAGGGTAAAAATTAGAATTTACGAGATTGTTTATTAATTACTACGATCATTTCTACCTATTGTGCATCGGCCCCTCGCGGGTGAGATGCAATACAAAATAGTCGTGGTGCATCATTCAGTGAAGACGTGCCTCGTGAGGTGTCTTGCCAAAAGTCATTTCGTTCTTTAATCTCCATTTTGCTTATCTTTATTTGAATACTTTCTGGTATTTGCCTGTAGCTACTCACATATGGGTGAAAGCTGAAGTTAAAATGAACAACACTTCTGTTATAGGTAATACATTGACTTACAAAGAATTCAAATATAAAATAAGTATAAAATGAATAACTGAAACAAAAAATATGCTTTACACTGATAATAGAATACGTTAAATAGAATCATAACAATAAAAGATGGATGGAAGAAAAACAAAACACAAAATCACAATTGGACATTCAAACTGACCCTAAGCGTCTATTGTATTTTACGAGAAAAAACTCCAGATTATATGTGTATATACACAGACACACGCCCGTACATAGATACACATATTTTCGCCTCCAGCTCACCAGCGAATGTGTGTGTCCACGCACAAATGCCTCAGGCACCAGACTTTACTAATTTACTATTGTTATCTAGCCACTCAAGTTGATGTATGATTTGATATCAACGGATTTATACATCCACGAATACCGACTCCGGCGCGTATAAACGTGTACATATACCTACACAAATAAACAGGTGCACATACATACACGCACATACACACACACATATACAAATACGTATACACGCACACACACATGTATATATATATATATATATATATATATACACATATATATGTATATAATATATATATATATATATATATATAATATATATATATATATATATATATATATATATATATATATATATATATATATATATATATATATATATATATATATATAATATATATATATATATATATATTATATTTAATTAGATACAAAACCACTATTAGGCAACTAGAATTTTGAATCAAAATTCTAGTTCATTGTTTAAAACTCGCCAAGAAAAATTTTTAACCACCTGATGAATGACTGCGACTCAAAAATTTGAAGACAGCAGGCAGGAAACGATCGTAGTGGGATATTAATTATATTTTTTAATAATTTTGTTACATATTTAAATAATATAAATTAATCATATGTATTGGCTTAAGTCTTTCATTGTTTGATTTGCCTAATAGTGGTTTTGTCTCTAATTAAATATAATATAATATTTTACTATAAAATTGGATTCAATCCTAAATCTGATTTTTCCCTGTAAGTTTGGATTTATTCCCTAATATTTATTATCATATATATATATATATATATATATATATATATATATATACACACACATACAATAAGTTACAATTTCAATATCATAGTATGCAGTTGACTCAAACAATAAGGACATAGTCCATACATATGCATTCATTAATTAATCAACTAATTACCGCTATTAAATTGCGAAAAAAATTTAAACTTGTCTAAACTTGTCTAAACTTGTCTAAACTTGTCTAAGCTTTCTCCAGACAAATACCAGAATGTATTCAAATAGAAACAAGTGAAACAAAGAGTAAAGAATGAAGTACTTTTTGACAGGTCATCTGTCGAGGTACGTAGTACCGAGTGATGCACCATGACCACTTGTACAGCGTCTCACCCGCAAGGAATCGATGCACGAAGGGTCGAAATGATCGTAGTGATTAATAAAGAATCTTGTAAATTCCATTTCCTTTCTCTCTATCTCATATCTCATGCGTGTGTGTGTTTGTGTGTGTGCGCGTGTGTGTGTGTGGGCGTTTGTGTGTGTGTGTTTGTGTGTGTGCGTATGTGTGTGTGTGTGTGTGTTTATAGACATACATAAACCTTATCGACCACATATACGTAAGAATAAATTCAAATATGATTATCGGAGCATATCAGGTACATGATGTCGATAAGCCACAAAAATGGTGAAACATCGATGTCCAACACTCCTGAATAGGATTTGGGGTGAGTTGTCTCCCCTGTCCATGACTTTCAGGTGTTTTAACACCGGAATATTCTCCACCACGCTAAACTGCAGTCTATTGGCAAATGCACAACACTGTATATTCAATAATGCTTATCACATTAGCGCTGCTTCTATCTCATATTTGAACACACACACACAGTTGTGTGTGTGTGTATAAATATATATATATATGGTCGTCCTAACTGTGGAACATGCCTCCACCTTTTGGAGGGTTCAGAATTCCACTTCGAACAAGGACAAATATTTAAGATCAAATCAAATTTCACTTGCGCCTCGGAAAATCTAAGCTATGCCATGATATGCTTAGGATGTGGTAACCACTATGTTGGACAAACAGGAATATCACTACGTCGAAGAACCACCATCCACAAAGAACAAGTCCGCCACCCACAATACATACAGTTACAGGTTAATGAACACATAGAAAGGTGTCCCAGGAATCTTAATCCGAATTTCAAAATCTTCCCCTTCTATCAATGTTCACAGAGACAATTTTCATCAATAAATATCTTCCCCAACTAAATAAGAACACGCAACTTATACAGAACACCACTAACCCTTCAATTAACACCACTAACCCCTATACACTCCTTACACCATTCATATTACAATTCTATATCTAACCTAACTGCACAAAATCCAGAACTACTAACCTCCCTTACAAGTAATCATTTTACTCAGGAACTATTAGACCTGACAGCGTTCATTAGCCGGTGTTTATTCAAAGCAATGAATAGCTTATGACGAAACCATGGTATGCTTTCTGACTCTTTAATTCTCTCATAATAAAGACTTTTGTGACTGTTATTACTACCTCAGTCCATCTAAATGTATAAATCTGTCGTTACCTTCATAAAAAGCCTTTTCCTTTTTTTATTTACAATGTGCATTTTCGTTGATTTTTCTTATTTTCCCCTTACATTTCCATGTGTATTTTCTATTTTCTTTTTGTAACATTTTTCTACTATATATATATATATTATATATATATATATATATAATATATATATATATATATATTATATATATATATATATATAATATATATATATATAATTTCAACAATTGAGGGTAAAATTAATTAATTAATCAATTTCACCAAGTATTCAGTATGCAAAGGGACCATTTAAGGCGAATTCAATTATTACATTATATAAAAGGGCTTAGTAAAATAAATTACTTTGCCGCATACTGAACTCATTAGAAATAGCAGCTAAAAAAACTTTTATAAAACTATTTCTAATACTTAAAGAAAACCTCTCTCATGAGCAAACACTATATGAGAGAGGTTTTCTTTAAGTATTAGAAATAGTTTTATAAAAGTTTTTTTAGCTGCTATTTCTAATGAGTTCAGTATGCGGCAAAGTAATTTATTTTACTAAGCCCTTTTATATAATATATATATATATATATGTATGTATACACATACGTACATATATATATAATGTACCACATTATTCAGACTTACAGAATTTACCCACATTATAGCTGTTACTGACAGTGCTGCTGTTGTTGTTGTAGTCAGTTGTGTTTGTGTTTTTTGCTCAACGTAGAGCATCGTTGACTGTCGATTCAGGATAACCCATGATAGGAAGAAGAATTGCACTCTCCTCAGCAGCAGCAGGAACAGAAGAAGAAGAAGAAGAAGAAGAAGAAGAAGAAGAAAAGAAGAAGAAGAAAAGAAGAAGAAGAAGAAGAAGAAGAAGAAGAAGAAGAAGAAGAAGAAGAAGAAGAAGAAGAGAAGAAGAAGAAGAATCGGCAGCAGAAGCAGCTATAGCTGTAGGAGAATGTTATTGACCCTAATTCCATTAGCATCAGCCTCAAGATAAAATATACTTTTTACAACTAAGCGTATGATGTGAGACGGTATTTGCTCCGATACTGGTTCTATGCTTCGTTCTAAAAGATACGATATGATTCTTCTTAATAATTGTTCTTAATAATTATATCTATAGAAAGCATAATAATTTTTAAATGCACCGAATTGAATAATTACGTGTGCAAATTAGGATTTATAAAAATAGAAAATAAACACAATAAGTGTAGATTCCTTATGAGCTGATATAAAAATCATTTCTCAATAGCAAATAACTAAATGAATGAATGAATAAATAAATAAATAAATAAATAAATAAATAAATAAATAAATAATTGAAAGATAGCAAATATATTGATAAACCGTACTGAATACACTTAGCAATGTTCAGACCAATAGGACAATTATTTCAAGATTCACTGCGTTTATGGGCTTGTAATTGTTTCCCGTTTCTAATATGTTAAGTTGATGGGAGATCAATTACCTCATCACGAGGTATAAATCCATCTTAGATAGTTTTCCCAGACGTTGACTTTGTTATGTGTTCCGACAACTTGATGAATACAGTATCTCTTAACCAAGGACATTAACCAACCATGGACTTTGAAACCAAAACCTTGTAAAAGTACTCCAATACTCTATTTTCCGCCAGTTCTTGTTACTTGAAACAAATTGCTGGTATAAAGTTCTTTGCTTCATTAGGCAACCATTAACTTAGTAGCATGTTGGAGTAAGGATACTTTTGCGAGGAGCAGGGTATGTGGCAAAATTTCCATTATCGTTGTTTTAGTCATATTACATTTTATTGCAAATCATTGCTTAGCACTTTAAATTTAAGGTCCTTTATCCATGTGAAAAATCAAGTTTGTTGTAAAGATGGGTTGGATTTCACATTAATCACATATGACAGCGCATCTTTTTTTTTTTTAATGTTCAGTAAAAATAAGACATTTTATTAACTACATGAACCGTTAACTTAAGTTTGATTGAAAAAAGAATATAAATTCTATTTACAGAACCTACTTAATAACTGTGTCAGCATCTTGTGTGTGGTGTGATGTGGTGTGTGTGTGTGTGTGTGTGTGTGTGTTTGTACGAGCACATGTGTATTTATCTGTGTATGGTTTAAACTGTATTTTGCTTTCTTTTACTTATTTCTAGCCGATTATAATAGGTTGAGGTACAGAGTATTAATTTTCTTCATATAATCATTTTCTTATATTAATACTTGATATAAAAAGACGTTGCTTCATGACCGATAAATGTATATAATTAATGCGAATGCATCCTTTACCGCAAACGGAAGCCAAATCTTCCCAAAAGTTTCTAACGTTCTATAGTATTATATATAGACTGGGGTTGCAATTATAACAAATACCTATTCATATTT
>NC_042998.1:89438919-89476419 GCF_006345805.1 Octopus sinensis
GATACATACGGTAGTAGAAAAGGAATTTTTAACTCCTATTTCTAAATTCGGTATGTAGTGAAGCAATTAGATGACCCCTAATTATAATTATGTCAAACTAATACATTTGCTTGTTCTTCATGCACCTGTCTTCGTCTTTTGTTTTTCTATAAATTTCAGCTGTGTGTGTCTGTGTGTTAGAGGGAAACGGGCAACAAAAACCAAGGCAGGACAAGTATCTCAAGTCATTTTGAATATTTAATTAGAGTAAGGTGAATTTGAGGTTATTAATTAATTAGTTATTTAATTAATTATTGGATTCTTCCAACTGTTTCTGGGATATCCCAGGTGATAGGTTATTAAATATCCCGTCATCGGTTCTATGAAAGTTCTAAACAGGGAATACACATTTTTTTAAAGGAATATAATAGTAGATAGAAGAATATAGAGTAAAACAGTAGATAGAAGAATTCAGACAGGAGTAAATGAGTGGGTAAGTTAGTGTAATTGGTCAGCATCCTTATCGCGACAAGAAGTGTGTGTTTAATTTCCCCGCTTACTTATCAATCTTGTTTTCCGTCGAGGGTTTAGACATGCTCCAATATTAGACCATTTTCTAAGGCAAACGCTTATAAGCTTAAGCCTATAATTATATTTATGGAGTATATATATGTAAATACATATAGTCATGCAGACACACATATTTTTTTTAATTTACTCATTTAGCAAGTGACTTGATCTAATATCATGTTTTGGAACATAGACAATTCAATTTCATCATTTTGGAGTTTATATTGCACATTAAATTATTCTCTTGCCTTAAATATTTTCTTGTTATTAATTTCCAAAATATGATACTACATTATTCTCAATTATACCAATATATTATACAGTTTGTGCTTCATTGTTACTTTATTTGTTGTTGTTGAGAAACAACATCTCTGATTAAAGGGGTTCTAACAGTGATCTTCCTGTATTTTGTATATCATGAACGACAATGTATGTAGAATATATGTAGAATATATATATTCTTTCATTAAGGTGACAGGATACAATTTTGAGAAAATTTGGATGCTATTTCTTTTAGTTCGAGTGACCTTGCGTAGGCTTTAGCATTGATTTGTCTTCTTACTTTTATTACTTCTATCAAGTCCTTATAGGCCAAGGAATATTTTATTACCTACACCTAAGCGATTGCGAAGGTATTGCTTTTAGTTGTGTTTGTTTGTCTGTCTGTGGACAAGATATCTCAAGAACCGCTGGATGGATTCGAATGAAACTTCCAGGTATGTTTGGCCTTGTGACTGGCACGATCTGATTAGAGTTTGAGATCGACCCAGTACCGGACAAGGATTCTGGATTATTTTCCTGCTTTTTTTTTTTATTTAATTTTTGAGAGCGGTCGGGTTCATTTTTAGTATTCTTGTTTGTGAGAGCAGTCGAGTTTATTTCAGATATTCTCATTTTAAAAAGCACCTCTGGCTAATCGTTGAGATGACGTTGGTGTTGACTTAACGAAGGTTTGCACTCTCTGAGCGCTCTTGTTTGTATTATTTTTCTCTCTAGCTTTCCACTTCACTTCTGTAAAGCATTAACTTCTTTGCCTTTCTCTTTTAAAATTATGCATTCCATCCCCAATGATTTTATACTACTTCAATAATAACGTTGATAAAAATTTAGCATCGTGGCTTTATATTTTGCTTCTTGTTTTCATTTATTTGTGTATGTGTGTACATCGTTTTTGTTTACGTATTTTTTATTTTGTTGTTGATATTGTGATGTCTTGTCAACATTTACTCAGAGAAAAGCAAACATTTTATCCTTACAGAGTACTCACCTATCCAACATGATTCTCATGTTCTCTTACACATTAATACATACATCTTTATAGAGAGAGATCTGCTATAACTGTATGTCTGCATATACACACATACATACACAACTGCACATACATGAATTATATACATACATACATTTACGTATATTCCTCAAAAACAATTTGATAGGTGAAAAACAGGATGGCATAAAAAATCCCGATGACCTCGCGAGATCATCTAAGGTTTGCAAAAACATTCCAGAATAACGGATGGATAGATAGACTGATAAGTGCGTGATTAATCAGCATCTTACAATCCAAAAGCTTATCTGGTGAAGACAGATATTTGTACAGGCTACATACTAAAGTTGGAGTTGATTCACTGGCTGATAGACATCAAGTTCCACATCATTATTATATTTATCATTAATATTATACCCTAACACGTACTCAGCTTTTCAAGAATATTTTGTGTGCTTGTAGATAGTTATGTAGTTGGAATAAATGGAAATGGTTTTCTAAACAGGATTATAAAAAAACTGGTTTGATTAATATTATACAAAAGAAATTTATAAATGCGTTTGTATGCACGTACATAAACAAACGTGCACAAAAAAACCTACACTCACACATATGCATGCAAAAATCTACAAACAGTTAAATGTATGCCTGTGGTTATGTACGTATATATATATGTGTTTGTTTTGATTGTGTGTGTTTTGTTGTTATTATTGCGTGGATCTTGATTTGGGTTAGTATTTTTATGGATTTAGGCCTTATTTTACTCTTTATGATGGTGTACGTTTGGAAAATTTGCTTCATCCTGGGGTCTTTCTTCAGTAATGGTATATTATGGAATATGATGTTATAGGTCACATCTGAGTGTTTTGAGGGCTGTTTAGGTTGAGATGTATGAAAAGACCTTCAATTTTGGTTCATTACTTAGTCTTGGTTTTCGAAATTCCTGGATACTAAATTTCTGAGCTCGTTGAATTCTGTATCGACTAAGAATGGTGGGTAATTTCTTTCCAGGCATGCATCCTTCAGTTCCTGGAGTCCTATGTCACGGATGATTGTATCAGATACTATTGAACCAATCCTTTTGGCTGGGTTATAAGAGACATTCATTCTGGTATGTCTCGGATGAAATGAATTGAATGAACGATGCTGTTTGGACTCTGTGGGTTCAAACTAAATGTCCGTCTCTATTTGATTGTTGATTTTGTTTATAAGGATATGCAGTACTAAATTTACCATCGTTTAACATACTTAAAGGGTGATGATAATATTTGTCGTATATAGCATCCCCGTATAAAAATAATGCATTCCAAAAATATATACTTCACTGAAATATACATATTTAAAAACTCATGTTTATATATTTATATACGGCTACATATTTTTGCTAAATCAATGTTCTATATTTGTTTCTTTTAAAATGGATATATATGTGTGTACGTGGGTTGTGAATAGGGTACAGAGTTAGAAACCCTGCTGGTACACTGCCTATACTTATTTCCCCTTATAAAAAGTACCTTGTATTCGAGTAAAAAGAAACCCAGACAAAGATGTCTATGTGCGCATATATATATATGTGTGTGTGTTGACATGCTTAGTCATATATATATATATATATATATATATATATATATACATATATGTATACAAACACACACACACCACATTTCAAGAAAATCATGGTATTCATACGTCTTATTAATATCTTTTAATCATATATAGTTTTAATGTTTTGATATTTTCTGATCCGTTGAGGCGTCGTTGATACGATCTTTCCAGAATAAATAAATATTTTCCCAGATGATATTGCTCCATGAAAGGACTAAGGGTAACTTAAAACTTCATTCTCAGCACAACTAAATAGCAAACCTAAAGAAAAATATTCAGTGCACTAAATGGGTTCATGCCTAAGGGTGGAGTAGTGTTCTTTCATAAAAACAAATCTGATGGCACATGACACTGAGCGACAGTCAATATTCAACAATGGTAACATCACCAAACAGAACAGAAAAAAAATAATTGGAGAATCAGCAATATAAAACTAAAATGTTTATGGTATGGAATTATATTTTGGAAGGACTATAGGCACTAACCAAAAGAGTGAGCAATTCGGTGTATTATTTATATCCAGGAATTTGTCAACTTTCAAATTAAGATCATCATCAGATTACTGATTATTGTTGTAAAGCTGGCAAGGTGAAGAAAAATTGGAGACTCCAAGGAAAGGAAATTAAAATGTCTTATATCTTATAAACATATCGAAAACTGACTAAAACTGTCCCGCTCTTTTAACTCAGGTTTTGTTCTAACTCTTGACATCTTGTATGATTAGTGTTCTTGCTACCTGTAGCCGATAGTACCATGCTATTTTTTCTCTTCAACTACCTTATACTTTGCTGATAATCTCAGACTTATCAAAGAGGTAAAATTTTGGTCACACCTCTAGTAGACATTCTATTTCCATTTTCCTTATGTTCCTCTCGGTATCTCTTGATACAATAATCGGCATTATCTTTATCTTTTCCATGTTCCACAGTCGGGATATTTCATATTTAAGAGGCTTGTACCCGCTTACTTCCGCCTCTTTGTTCTTAACTATCCATGAGTCAAATGGGCATGCAATATTAATTACAGAGCACACATGGTGTACTTTGACTGCCACCAATAAGTCTGGTTTGCTGTGATGAAGCACCTGGTTCGTTTGAAGCACCTGTGTGTTTTGTGGTCGTACCATGGCTTACCACCCTCTAAACTCGTTTCATGAAGTTTCCGGTGCAGAACTTTTACTTCCTCAACATGTCGCCACAACTTATATTGATTTTGAGCAAGTGCAAGACATTAATTTACGATATGAATAGTAGCTTCATCAAAACTTTTACATATTCGGCACACCGGATACACACATTGCTAAAACTCGCACTCCGATTTGTGGCCAAAGCATGGTTATACAAGTATAGTACTCCCAGTCTCCTTATCAAGTACTCCTCTCTTTAACCAGTCCCATCTCTATTTTCCAGCAGCTTCTGTTGTGACCTCATGAAATCTTTTGTATAAACCCTTCTCGAGTAGTACTTCATCATGTCTTTCTTGTACATCTAGTTTACCATTATTGTTATTATCATTATCATTTTATTGTCTTTGCACAGCTTCTAACGCTGGAGATGTACTACGATGTCATCTGTTCACTACCAGTGAATTAAGGTAATACCCCTTATTTTTCGAGCACATATAATTATCATTATTATATGAAAACTCACAGCTTATTTTGCTGAGTATGATGGAAAGTGACAGCTGTCCACACCCAGCAGACTAAGGTGAGACTTGTATACTGGTCATACTTCAAGAAAGAACCCTGCGAAGAATTTTTGTAGGTTCTACCTTCACACTTGCACCGATCTTTTCCAGCCATGCTGGTAGTTGAGTGCTGATACTTCCAAGTGCACCAGTTACTACTGGTATCACGTCTACTCTCTTCATTGACCATAACTTTCGTATTTCCCACTTCAAATCGTCACGATTGTTGTTTATTTGTTTCTTCTTCTTTCAAATTGATCCTGTTGTCACCGGGGCATGCTGTGTCGATTATTATACATGTTCTTTCTCTTGTATTCCCCACAACAATGTCCGGTTTCCTATGTCTGGTCGGTTTATCGCACTGGATCATTGCATCCCACAGAATTTTGCAATTCTCATTTTCGGTGACTCCTTCTGAAGTTTGCTCATACCAAGTCTTTGCTCTTTGTAGACCGTGATTCCACATCATCATCATCATCATCATCATCATCGTCGTCATCGTCATCGTCATCATCATCATCATCATCATCATCATCATCATCTCCATCGTCATCGTCACCGTCATCGTCATCGTCGTCGTCGTGGTCGTCCTCCTCGTCGTCGTTGTCGTTGTCTTTGTTGTTGTTGTTGTTATTATTATTATTATTATCTTTTTTTTCTTCTTCTTTCAAATTTGCTTCCATTTCTTGCCGATTGTTTTCCCGACTCCTAGGGCAAAGAAACTCATAGTATACATTGGTAGGCCATTAAACTAAACTCACTAGTTCGTTCATTTAAAAAAAAAATTTAAATTAAAATACATGGGTAGTAATAGTTCTCACATCGACAATACTCTTCTCAATACGTGTGATGTACCAGTTAATAATAATAATAATAATATAATAATAATAATTATTATTATTATTATTATTATTATTATTATTATTATTGCTATTGTTATTATTATTATTATTATATTATTATTATTATTATTATTATTATTATTATTATTATTATTATTATTATTATTCAGTAGTTTTATTTTTATAGTGTGCTTTCACTTCACTACCGAGCGCAGCTCTGTGTGCCTTGGGTATGTGCTGTGAGTTGTTGTGATGCTCTGATGGTTATTGTATGGAAAGTGTTCTGCGTAGGATGTGTGCAGTGCCTAGTAGTGCAATTTTCTGTATGTTATATGTGTTTCTAAGTCCTGGTGTTTTTGTTATGTATTTGTCTGAATATTTTTTTATCATGCCTAATGCACCTACTATGATAGGAATTGTTTCTGTTTTCAGGTTCCACATTCTAGTTACCTCTATTTCCAGGTCTTTGTATTTTGAGAGTTTCTCCATTTCTTTTAGAGACACGTTGTCATCAGCCGGTATTGATACATCAATTAGAAAGCATTTTTTTTCTTCATGGTCTCTGACAACTATATTTGGTCTGTTGGCCTTAATTTCTCTATCTGTGTGTATCGGCATATCCCAGAGTATGGTTGCTTTCTCGTTTTCTGTGACCTTTTCTGGTGTGTGCCTATACCATCTTTTTTCTGTTGTTATTCCATAATGTTGGCATAGCTTCCAATGTATGTAGGTTCCAACTCTGTCATGTCTGTGAATATATTCCTTCTTAGCCAGGACTGGGCAGCTAGAGATAATATGATTTATTGTTTCTTGTCCATCTCCACATATTCTGCAGTTACTTGTAATATTTCTTTTCATTACATGTTTTTGGTAATTTCTGGTGGGGAGGCTTTGGTCTTGTGCTGCAATTAAAAATCCCTCTGTTTCTGCTTTGAGTCCTGAGCTTCTCAACCATTGCTGGGATTTTTCTTTGTCTATTTCTTTTGCGTTTAGTTTAGTCCAGTATTTACCATGAAGGGGTTTTTCTTGCCATCGTTTTATCATGGCTCGTTGCTGTTCTATTTTTAGTTTGGATTTCATTTGTTTTATAGCTTTTGTTGTTTCTTCATCATCTTCTTCTTCTTCTTTGTGTTTATTAGGTGGTATGATTTCTTGTTTGTATTTGTCAGCTTCCTTAAATACTGAGAACAGTTTTTTGTTTTGCTCGTGTTTTGCTGCTATCTGGATCAGTTTTCCTTCCTTCTGAAGTAGGTATTTTTGCAGTCCTATGGTGGTTCTTTTATAGTAGTTTTCCAGCTGTATAAGGCCTCTACCACCTATACGTTGTATATATAGTCTTTCTATGTCAGATTTTGGGTGATGCATCCTAGATCCTTTCAGTATTTTTCTTGTTTTCCTATCTATTTTGGACAGTTCATTTCGTGTCCAGTTAAGGATATTGTAGCTGTAACTTATAACTGGGACAGCTAAAGCGTTGATACCTATTATCTTGTTTTTAGCATTGAGCTCTGTGTTTAGTATTGATCTAACTCGTCTATAATATTCTTTTTTTATTTTCTCTTTCATTTGTGTGTGTTGTGTCTTATCTAGTTCATGGATTCCTAAGTATTTGTAAGTTTGGCTTTGGTCTAATTCTTTTATTTCATTGGTTTTATCTAGTGTGATGTTGTTACTCTTAACTAGTTTTCCTCTTTTCATGGTTACTTTGGCGCATTTTTCTAATCCAAATTTCATATCTATTTCTTTGGTAAATCCATGAACTGTCTTTAATAGTGTTTCCAGCTGTTTGTCATTTGCAGCGTATAGTTTTAGGTCATCCATATATAAAAGGTGGCTGATCGTTTTGCCGTAACATTTATATCCGCATCCAGTTCTATTTAGCATATCAGATAGAGGTGACAGTGCCAAGCAGAAAAGGAGTGGAGAGAGCGTGTCTCCCTGGAATATTCCTCTTCTAATGGGGATGTCTTTGGTTTTCATGAGTCCTTCTTTTGTTTGGAGGTGTAGGACTGTTTGCCATTTATTCATAGAGTGCTCTATGAATGTTATGATTGTTGGTGCTACTTTGTTAATGGCTAGTGTTTCGAGGATCCATGTGTGGGGGATGCTATCAAACGCCTTTTTGTAGTCAATCCAGGCCATACTGCGGCCTTTCTTCTTTCTGTGGCGGTCTTCAGTTACGGCTTTATTAATCATTAGTTGATCTTTACAGCCATATGAGCCTTTGCGGCATCCTTTCTGCTCTTCTGGGAACAGTTTGTTTTCGTCCAGGTGCTTGTTCAGCCTTTGCGATATCACTGCAGTAAATGCCTTGAACATAGTAGGGAGGCAGGTTATTGGTCTGTAGTTTTCTGGTTTTGTTGTTTCATTTGATTTGGGAATTAAGATGGTTTTCCCCTTCGTGAACCATTCAGGCATTGTCTCTGGCTCTGCTAGTATGCTGTTAAAGTTTTCAGCCAGCTTTTTGTGCATTCCTGTTAGATATTTCAACCAGAAGTTGGGGATCTTGTCATGCCCAGGTGCCTTCCAGTTGCTTAGTTTTTGCAGTGCCTGGGTGACCTCTTCAGTTGTTATGGGGGTTCAAAGTTGTTCAGATGCCGAGTTTGTTATTTTCATACTCCTTTCTTTGGCTGTTCGTTCGCCGACCATATTTCTTTCCAGAATTCTTCCAATTCTTCTGCCGTTGGTGCTGCAGTGACTTCTATTTTATTTTTGCCCAGTTCTTGGTAGAACTTTTTGGGGTCGGAGTTGAACTTTTTGTTCTGTTCAAAGAAGCGTTGGCGTTTCTCGTACCGGCGGATCCTTTGAGCTTTGGCAAGGATATCTTGCTTCAGCTTTTCTTTTATCTCCGGCAAATCTTTTTCTGTGATGTTATATTTGCGGAGCATTTTTGTTCTCTTTTTGTTGCTCAGTAGCGTTACTTGTTTGCTGATTTCATTAAGAATCGACAGGTCTTTTCTAATTTTTTTAATTTTGTTTTGGATGTTATTTATCCACAGGGTTTGTTTGGGTGGTGGTACTCCGGTTTGGGCGGGTTTGGGTGAGTATCCAGCTTCTTTTGTGGCTGCAGTGGCTGCTGCGTATATCAAGTCATTTAGTTCAGTGATATCACTTTTTTTGTTTCAGTGGCTAGTTCAGTGACGGCTAGGTTTATGTTGTTTATAATTGGTGTTGTTATTGCGTTTATTTTTATTCTTGGGAGGTATGGTCGGTAGTCCATTTTGAGCTCTGTGGTTTTCAGTTCTTTGATTATTTTATTTTTATATTATCATAATCATTAGGCTCCCCTTCGTTGTTTACATCGTATTTGTTGGGAATGTTGCGTTTGTCTTCGTGTTTTACAGTTTCAGTGTTTATATTATTGGGCATTGTTGTGTGGCTTCTATCTACATTTTCTTGGTGTATTTTTTCTTTTAAATGTTCTATTTCTATTTCTGATATTTTTTTGGCTTTGAGAATGAATCTTCGTACGTTAGCTAATTTATTAGGGTTCATTGCTGTATCCAAGTCTATATCTCTGTTATTTTCCTTCCATATTTTATATGTATGTGTTGTTGTATTTTCATTTTGTGGGTAGAGCATTGCTGTGAAGTATGCGTGTAAGATAGAAATGTATTCCTCACGTGTCCATTTACGTCTTTTGGGTTTTAATTGCGGGACATGAGGTACAACGTCCGGCCCATTATTTTGACGGTCGTCATTTTCGTAGGGTACCGGTCCGTTTATTTCTGTTGTCACATTATTTCGCACGTGTAGTTTTTCGTACATTTTTTGTTGTAGGTTTAATGTACGTACCGCTCGATTGTTATTCTTGGGTTGAATAGTATCGGTGGCATTTAATTTCTTCGTAGTTCCTTTGTACATGGTGTTTGAGGTCGGGGATGATCGTGTTGTTCCACGCATGTTTACATGTGTTGTGTTAGAGGTGGAGATAATATCGAGTCAAAATACATCATTTCGTTTCGAAAATAGTAATAAATTTCAATTCGTATTACTTACTCGGATATAGTCCAATTCTTTGTTAGTAAATCTTTGGCTCCATAGGGTGTCCTTGTTTTCGATGTTTGTGGATAGATTTCGGAGCTCTGTATTTTCCTTCTTACATCTTAAACGTCCCCGGTGTCTTCCCTTAAACGTCCCCGGTGTCTTCCCTTAAACGTCCCCGGTGTCTTTCTTCTTCTTCTTCTTCTTCTTCTTCTTATTATTATTATTATTATTATTATTATTATTATTATTATTATTATTATTATTATTGGGAGGCGGCACTTGGAGGAAAGTGATGTACACACGGCCTTCACAGGCCCTCCTAGACTAGTGAGATTGATGGCATTAATGTTCGTGTTGAACTCTAACAATGAATATCTGCGGAAAAGACATTGCCATGGAAGGAATACGTACACGTACCCACGCATACAAATACGTGTGTGTGTTTAAATTTTTATTCGTCCACCATAGCCTTTTACGCTACCTTGGGTGGTGGTGCTCTGGCATGAGTGCAGCGCAGATGAGTTTGATCACTGGACGACTGAGTAAGTAACTGAACCATTGTAGGCATTTTTAGGGGCAAGAATTGTCAAAACTCATTCAGACGACTACCGTAAACATTGGAGTTTGATGCAAAATCCAATGCAGAAAAAACCGAAGTTCTCGAAAAATGCAAAATTGATTAAGTACTTTCAGCTTCCATAAGGCTATTCTTCTCATTGATCACGTCTGGCTGATGTGCAGCATCATAAACAATTCATTTCATTGTTGCAGGTAACATTTCCAGAGGATTCTTTTCTATTCCTCATATTTAGGCTAACTGACCTGTGCAGTTTCTTCAAGCTGCAAGTCAACACGAGGAAACGGGCAATGACGAAGTGATGCAGAAGGAAAGAGAGAAAGAGAAAGAATGGGAGAAGGAGGGGGATAAATAGACAGACAGAAACACCCACAGAAAGACGTAAAGAAAGAAAAAGATTTCAGGAAATATATTAAGATCGCATTTTAAATTTTGAATAATAAAAGGCCTTGTCATCACATGGTATGGTACATAAAAACAAATCAACATCAATACGGTTAATGTATTCAAAGTAATTGACTGTAGCAAGATTTGCATGGACTGTAAAATAAACAATAATCAAATGTTTTATATGGCTCAACATACAATTTTCTATTATATAAAACTCGTTAAACTAACGATATTCACATTGTAACCCCATGGTGTAATATTATTGCAATACTCTTCAACTCCAATAACGAGCAAGTCTCTATTTGGTGAATCAATAGTCAACAAATATTACACAAGTCATAAATTACAACCCTATCACCTCAAACGAGGAAGGAGACGTTGAACAATATAAACCAAGTTAGCGAATACTCAGCACAAAGACATGCTGAAGCTTCTTTAAATATAGATGTACTCAGTCAGCACAAACCTATGGCTAAACAGAAATATCAGCATTAAAACATCCGTCCATCAAACAATAAAGTTTAACTATTGTATTTACGCAATGCATTTGCTTAATGGCTTACTTCACTGTCTGGTGGGTTTTAACAATAAATTAACTGAACTAGAAAATCCAAATTGTTTATGAGTGATTAGAAACAATTATATCTCGAGAGTTATTTGAATATTCTAAGTACGCTTGCAGCGCAGCTGTATTCTATATGTGATATTTATGGTAGCAAAGAGAAATAACATTAGAATTTCTAATAGAAATTCGTTCCCACAACATAGTCTATTATCATATACATACTTACACATGTACGCACGCGCGTACGCACACGCACACACTGGAAATAATATTTTGCAAATTTTAGCAAAATTTAACAGAAACACTTTTCTGGGTAAAGCATTTTCGGAGAGAGTTCACTTGAAACAGAAAATAATATGTATTTAGGGCTTACGATATAATGAAATAATAGGCAAGGCTTTAAAAATGTGTGTGTGTGTGTGTGTGTGTGTGTGTGTGTGTGTGTGTGTGTGTGTGCGTGCGTGCGTGTGTGTATTAACTTTTACAAGTAAAAGTTTTACAGTGATTTCTAAGTTTCAGTTACTCGCCATCATCAGACTCTCTGCTCAAGGCGAGCAAGCCGAAACTTTCAAGTTACTGTAAAACATTTGCCTTGTAAAAACTAATAAATATATACTCTATAAAAAAGTATTCAATAATCCTTAAGTATAATGTTAAATTGTTTTTATACATAACTTGGAATAAAAACAAACACACACACATACATATTCACATACATACATACATATACACATATACATGCGTGTGTATGCATATATGTATGTATGCATGTACGTATGTATGTATGTAAGTATGTGTGTATATGCATGGTATTAATGTGTATATGTGTGTATAAGTATATTTGGGTATATCTGTAATTTATATAAAAAGAAAGCTATTCACATTTCTTCAGTATCTGATAAACTTGTTATATACGAATGTATGGTATGTGCTGACATGGTAAGAAATCTGAATTGAGATATATACGTATCTTTACAGATGTTGGGGCTGATATCTTTGTTAATGTAGACAATGGAATGGATTCATTTACTGGTGTATTGATAGCAGAATATAATAAATATAATACTGAAATTCATTTTTAGCATTAAGAGAAAATGTTAGAACGGTGTACACATGAAACATGAACAGTTCTCCTACGTATAGGATGTAGGATGTAGCTACATCTGTGGAAGCATAATTTATGGTGTTTGAGTAAACACTTCCAATCCTAAGGCAAACTGTCATTGACATCATGTTTGTAACACTAAGTTAAAGGAGAAAGTAATGAATATTGACTGGATTTTGTGTATGTGTGTGTGAGAGAGAAAGTGGGATTATTCTTTGTTTACAGCGCAACAAGTCATTTTCTTTATCTGTATCTAATAATACAAATGGGGAGGAATACCTCAAACAATATCAATAGATCGTTAGTAGGTCGAATTTCTCTTGCGTCGTTATCATTAACGATTTGCAACAATAGCAATGCCACAAATGTAGGTGTGTAACACGAAATTGGTCCTAGTATTTGACACTTATTTAACTGAACGTGGAAGAATGAAAGGAAAAGTTTGACTCTGGCGAGATTTTTTACACAGAAACCAGCAATAATGCACATTAGTTTCCTCAACAGTTCTACCGTTTCTGAGACTCCACCTTCATTAAAAATATTAAACCCGTTTAGAATAGTGAGATACATAATAAAACTAATCGCCATTTTTTTTCTGTTTTTGGCTTCTCCGTTCCCTTATCTAGAAATAAATAACCTGTTATTCTGGTAATACATGAGAACAAGACAAAATAATTAGATTTAGACTTATCAATTCAACTCCCAACTGACGACAGACGGGAGTTAAGTTCCTCCGCATTAAAAATATTCTGTTCCGTAAAAGAATAATTATCTAACTGCGAAATGAGGATATGTTTGCACGTGTTATAATCTAAATAGTCAACGTAAGCCTCTTGTTTGAATCTGTACAAGTTTCAGTGACTATATGATGCAGTAAAATATACAAGGGTAATATAAAGTACAGAGTAGTCGAAGGGTTATGAAGCGCACTATTTACTTTTTTAAGTGAAAACAGAAAAATGTCTAAAAATCCGTGTGTCTTTTAATCAGTAAGTGATGGTTCAGATGCCGCAGTTCCTCCTAAAATGAATTGTGCTTATGTATGTGGGAGGAGGTTATGAATGTGGGATGCGTTGGCAACATCTTGATATTCACTTCCTCCCGGAAAGAGGCGATCAATATACACCAAATGTTCAATAACGTCGACAAACATTCAAAATTTGAAATAGAACATCCGGACGAACCCTGAAGACTTTGCCCTGTTTTCAACTCGAGATTACGAAGGGTTCCAGCTATTCCATCTTTTACAGAAAAGCTACCAGTGGGAAACTCTTTGTTCATTATGAATCAGTTCCGTTCATCAGAACCAAAGCTGCATACTTGCGAATCAAAATCGCATGTATAAGCGACAAGTGCAGCGACAAGTGCAGCGACAAGTGCAGCGAAAAGTGCAGCGACAAGTGCAGCGTCACAGCTGGCAAAATTACCAACACCAAGCGGTTACTCAAGAACGTAATACACAACAGCTGTCCACCATCTTTAGCCACACGACTGCGCTTAAACAACTGTTAAGTGAGTGAATCACATAAGAGGGCCCATACTCCCAGGTCTGACATGTCTTTCCTTAAACTGTCCTATTTTGACTTCAGAACCACTGCTGTTATACAACATGCAATCTACAGGAAGGGTCTTATCATACAAGATGGTACATATCTGGAAATAATGCTATAGCTAACATCATGGAATGTACACAAATTGCTCCGTCAACTACTTCAAAATGTGCTCGAGGGCCTATGTGATATACAGGGTAATATGTAGTACTACAGTAAACGTAGAGTGTCCTATATTAGGAGCATTACTAGAGAACTGCATGTTCGAATAAAGGAACACATGCACACAGACACTGCGATGAAAAAACACCTACGGATGAGCGAGATACAGAATTTCACGGTATATATTATGGCCACTCAACGTAGTAGAAGAAATCTCAGAATCATGAAGGACATCCTTACCAACAAGAGCTACATGAAGCAGACTTGTTACTGTAACAACATCTGTCTGCTCATGTCACCATTTTCACCCAGACATCTGAGTAACGACCTTTTACATCACTCGCTTGTCCACGTCATTAAGAAGGTGTCATAACCCCGAAGTATAGAAATATAAGATAAAGCTACACATTTGTTCTAATTTATTTTCGTAGTTTACTATATATCTCATCTTGTATAGTTGCTGCTATACCAAACAAGTTTCTTTAACATATATGCACACACACACACACACACACGCACACACACACACACAAACACACAAACACACACACAAACACACACATACACACATACACACACACGCACTCACACACACACACACACGCTCGCACGCACAGACTCATACACACGCACAGATTATATATATATAAGCTTAAGTTTTATTATGTTTCTGTCCAAAATAGCCAAGAATATATCAACTTAATGGTTCATATATTTTAAATTGTCTGCCGTGACACACATTTCTTTTTGTCATTGTCCTCATTGCATTTCAAAATGTACACAGAGATTAAATTAAAGTTGTATAGTCCCGACGGTGGTCTCCCCAATGACATATTTTGAAAGTATAAAAATTCATCTGAAGATGATTGACAACTAGCGGATGGTGTCAATATATACACCAATAAAATTTGGTTCCATTCTTGCTACAATTTTCCACACTTACCAATACAGTTTAACTGCTTTAACTATCACACGTAAAAGAGATCTCTATCGGAATTATAAACTGTAATTCTGAGTGATTGTCTTGTTATACTCTAGCAATTCTGCCGACCCACTACTTTAAGGCATTAATAGTATAAGATTAGAGATATCAACGACAGCTCTATGGAGGAATCGATGTTGTAACCAGTATGTAATATATTGTATATTCTTTACATTTATTCTATAGAAATCTTTACTAAGTTAATTTGCTCCTCGAATTTACTTTTATTTCAATTCTATTCATTTGTTATATTTTTATCTATATATTAATAAGGTAGTAAGTTCTCACCTACTTTTTTGCCTCACATTAAGCTGACAAACCTAGGGTGACAAACCTAGGGTGACAACCCTAAAAAGAAAAAAGAAAAGAAATGGTAAGAGAAGGCCAGATAAAAAAAAAGAGGAAGAAAATACTGGAGGAAAAAAGTGAAAACTAGAGATGATAATGTTAAATGGTGATAGCAGTGGTGGTGATATTTATTTGTTGTTTGTGAGGTAAATGGTCTATTTGTTGTTGGTAGTAAGGTAGTGCTGGTAGCGGTGAGGGCAGTTATTTGTACTAAGACTAAATTTCAGTTTGCAAAAATGAATTGTTCATGGGCAGCACTTTACAACTTAAAAAAAATCTCAACCATCTCTCCCATTAATCAACACGCAACCATTGTCACCACAACAAAATATTACAGTTCTCAGTGTATGTATGTATTTACATACATACATACATACATACATACATACATACATACATACATACATACATACATACATACATATACACAAGGCCAGCTTCCCTACAGTTTCTCTCTCGCAAATTCTACTTTCAAGTATAGGGCTACCCAAGTTTATGCTATTAGAAGTTTAACCAAAACGTCGTGAAATGAGATCGAACTTGGAAGTATACAACCATCCACACTTGTTCAACCTAAGCATAACTTTTTATATGTGTGTACGCGTGTGTGAGCCTGTGTGAGAGTGTGTGTACGTGTGTGCAGTAATTAATTAATGTTACACTTACACGCACCTGCCTAATTTGTTCGAAACAATATGATAACATGACTTAGAGACAGGTTGATTAAAATAGGCTTCGGAAATACAGAATACAATAATTCACGACTTGCCCACAAGCTTTGTTCACTTCCTCTTATGAATATGTACCGACATCATGGGTGTGCGTTTGCATATACTTACATACATACATACATACATGTACATTTATATATAAATATATACATGCATGTGTGCATCTGTGTGTGCGTGTGCATATATGTATATCTTGAGATGTAAATACGTAACATAGACTCACAGGGGCATGCATCAATACATAGTGAAAAAGTATGCACAAGCACACACGGTCTCTCTCTCTCACTCGCTCACACACACATACACACACACACTCACACACCTACGCATTCACACACATACGCACACACATATTGCCCATTGTTGCGGATAAACGAACAAAAGCTCAGTCACTGATAACAATTCCCGCTCTTGTCCACAATATCGTCTATAGATCTACGACAGATAAACTGAGCAACAAAACGTTCAAACAGTTCTTAGAGGATTAAATGACAAAAGGCTGGTCTACAGATATGTTCTTTTTAAATGAAGGTCACAAGATTTTGCAAAGTAATGTGTATACAGCTGTCGATGTTTGTAGATTCAGGAAGTGTGATTATCATGACATCTTGCAATATAAGAAGACACGCATACGCAAACACAACACACGAGTCAGAAATACGAGACTGAATGTGGTAGCTCACACTGCTCGAAAGAGAACCCAAATTACCTCTCTCTCTTTACCGTCTATATATCCCTGATGTTTTCAAGTTATGAGTGAACGAAAAAAATTGTTTTGCTCTTTAGCTCTTACCAAATTCAGATTTATTTGATGAGATACAGCAGCGTATCAGGTCATAGTAGAGAACACGTAGTATCTCTATTAACGATGAAATTCGAGGTAGATAAAACTATATATGATAGTATGTTGATTATTGGGTTAACAAATCCCTTCGATTTCATATCATCTGTGAACATTACAGATGCACTTCCATTATACCAAAGCAACACATCGAATTTTAAACATTGTTTTCCATCCATTTTAGAAGCACTATTCTTACCAGTGAGAACTGTACCTTCTTTAGTAGCATTCTTTAGTTTCTATTCCTATTTGCAGCCTTTGGATTCTTTTTAACCCAATATTCTATTTATATCTTTATCTGTCTGCTTCGAGTTTCACTGTGGAAAAGATTTATTTTATACATCTCGAAGTTTCTAAAACTATTACGATATAAACAATAAGTAGTATCTTTCCGTTTAACTTTGACTCGGCGGAATTAATTCAGATGGATTTGTTACATCTGTGTCACTGATCTATTATGGATCTGTAGTGACGTCATATTCTAGTGGGCGCACACGCAACGTCATTCTTCAGTGTTAGTGTGCGCAACGTCCTTCTTCAGTGTGCGTGTGCGAGGTTGGAACTTTCTGGAACCTTCTGGAAATGCATAAGGAAGTTCCCTCATGCACATGCGCTAGAGACTGAAGAAGAAATTCTATCGCGTTCCTTAATAGCGTCGTGGACTTGAGACACAGCGATAGAAGAGAAAGGACGTATTTTTAAACGTGTGTTCAGCCTATTTTCCTGTCCCAGACGCTTAGGATTTGACCTGTTCTGTTGCTGCTGAATCGTTGTAAGAAACTTACAAACGTTAGAATTCAGCCTTGCTGTGTTCAGCTAGGTGGATACCAGTATACCATCGTGTTTCATTGTTGAATAAGAGAATAAAGAATCGTATATATTTTTAAAGTTGCGTTTTGTTACCGACTGGTAGTTTCTAAACAAAAAGAAAGGACATTGTGTTGCACCCAAGTTGCACCCCAAAAGTATAAAGAAGCAACCAGTTCCCTTTACAGTGGTGACCCCGAGTTCTGGTCATAGACCATAGAACACTCAACCAAGTTTCCCGAGTTCTGGTCATAGACCATAGAACACTTAACTGAAATCTAGAATCTACCTAGTCTGAACCAATCAACCCGCCGCAGTCATCATCTTTCAACAATTTGTCAGCCATTTCATCGTCGACGAAAAAAAAATTGACTTAAGCTGTTAGTGCGATCCGTGCACCAAGCATAACAGGCAGTCAAACTTAAGAAGAGACAGTTTAAAATACATAACATAAAAAAAAATGTTCATGTTAGCACACACGCACGAAAAAAAATTCGTTTTAGACGCGACGAAGGTTGGTAAAATATATAAAAAAAAGAATTTTTTATTCTATGTGCATACAGTACAAAAAAAAAATTTTGGTAAATTGTACATGTAAAAAATTTATTGGTTCAATTGCTGGTCTTGTTTTTCCTTTTTTCCTTGTTGCGTCTGTTCAACTTTGATTCGTTGTCATTTACCTTTCCTTTGACAGAATCATCTAGTAAAGTTTAAAAACTACAAAATGTCTATGGCATCATCTATGGCATCATGCTGCTTGTGTCTGCTCTGAATCATCTGCAGCCTCAATTGATAGACTTACTAAAGAAATAGAATGTCTCACCAAAAGGATGAACGCGATGTGTCGCGATGGCAAGCGATTTTCAAGATCGCGTAGTCGTAGCCGTTCTTCATCTCGTTCTACACAGTCAAAGTCCAAACTGTGTTGGTATCACTCAAAATTTGAAGAGAAAGCACATAAGTGCATACAGCCATGCAACTATAAAAGATTTCAAAGAGGAGTTGAGCACGTCAACTTCCTCCACATCGTTTTCTAGTTATCGTGCATTTTTCGTTAAGGATCTAGTGTCGAAGAAATACTTCATGGTGGACACTGGTTCTTGTTGCAGTATTTGGCCTCTGCGTCTCACAACCGACAGGCCAAAACGATCTAATGTTACCTTGCAAGCTATTGACTCGTCACCAATAGCCACATTCGGTCAAATCACTTTACGCCTTGGCATACATCTTCGTCGAGATTTTCAGTGGGTTTTTGTCATTGCTGACATTCCGCATCCTATTTTAGGTGCGGATTTTCTAAATAACTTTGATCTATTGGTAGATGTCAGACGTCGGAGGCTAGTCGACGGTTCAACTACACTCTCCACGCCGACCAGAGAATCTACCGATTCAGCTCTTAGCCCGACATTTTTTGTTTCTACATCTGGAGATGTTTTTCATTCTCTATTGGCTTCTTTTCCAGAGCTACTTGATATTACCTTTAAAATGGCAAAACCCGTACACTCGACATTCCATCTTATTACAACTACTGGACAGCCTGTTTTTTCGCGCCCACGGCATCTTGCACCTGACCGTCTTAAAACGGCTAGGGCTGAGTTTGAGCATATGCTCCAGCTTGGTCTGATACGCCCATCCACCAGTCCATGGGCATAACCCCTTCATTTAGTTCGAAAAGGGGATACAGATTTTCGCTCGGTGGGAGATTATCGGCGTCTAAATTCTGTGACGATTCCGGACAGATATCCAATTAGGAATCTCAATGACTTTTCAGCGAATCTTCATGGCTGTACCATTTTTTCTAAGGTTGACCTCATACGTGCTTATCATCAAATACCGGTCAACCCAGACGATGTTCCTAAAACGGCAATTACCACTCCTTTTGGTTGTTTCGAATTTCTATACATGAGTTTTGGTTTGCGGAACGCCACTAGTACATTCCAACGTTTTATAGATGAAGTTATTCGTGGACTTGATTTTGTTTTTGCGTATGTCGATGATATTCTCATCGCAAGTGATACGCATGAAAATCATCTCCAGCACTTGTCTCAGCTTTTTCAGCGTCTTCGCGACTATGGTGTTCGCTTTAATCCAGACAAGTGCGTTTTTGGGCAATCATCTCTTGATTTTCTCGGTCATTATATTGATTCGAGTGAAATCAAACCACTCTCGTCTAAAGTCGATGCAATTCAGCGCATCGCACCACCTTCTTCTTTGCGTAATTTCTATCGACGCTTCATATACCGGTGTGCGGACAAGTTGTTTCCTTTAAAGAAGATGCTAAAGGGCAATTCTAAAAAGGATGCCCGTCGTACTCTTTCAGCTGAAGCACTGCCTGCCTTTGAGTTAGTTAAAAAGGAACTAGCTTCAGTTCCTGTTTTAGCACATCCGGCTCCTGATGCTCCACTTACTTTATCTGTGGACGCATCAGATTCTGCAGTTGGCGCTGTCTTGCAGCACACCGTAGATGGTGAAACTAAACCTTTGGCTTTCTTTTCTCCTAGACCGTTAGTACCTGAGAAACATCAACGTTCTGTTTTTGATGCTCTTCATTCATTGTCACATCCGGGTATCTCTGCCACAGTAAAGCTTGTTACTGCTCGGTTCTTCTGGCCCAATATGCGACAATCGATTACCTCTTGGGCACGCTCTTGTTTGAGATGCCGGAGTGCTAAAGTCCATAGACACGTTCGTGCTCCACTTGGACAGTTTTCTTCTCCTGAGGCCCGTTTTCGTCATGTCCACCTTGATTTGGTTGGACCATGGCCTGTGAGTCGCGGGTTCTCATATATTTTAACTTGTATCGATCGTTTCTCACGTTGGCCGGAAGCTATTCCTATAGAAGACATTTCTGCTGAAACTGTTGCGAAAGCTTTCGTGTCTAATTGGATTTCTAGGTATGGTGTACCGTCCAGTTTAACCACAGATCGTGGTCGACAATTCGAAGCGGTTTTATTTCGTGAGTTATCACGAATCCTGGGGATGCATCATATACGCACCACTAGTTACCATCCTGCTTCTAATGGGATGGTGGAGCGTTTCCACAGGCAACTTAAGGCCGCGTTGCGTGCCTCGCCGAATCCACAGTCGTGGACTGAATGTCTTCCTATCGTCCTGCTTGGATGTCGGACTGCGATTAAAGCAGACCTTGGTTTTTCTTCTGCCGAGCTCTTGTATGGTACCAACTTGACATTAACGGTCGTTCGGAGACCGTATCCGTAGATCGTCTTAAAAGGGCATATTTTGAGGTGTCCACATCTTTTGATGACCCCACTGCCACAACCATCGTTGAACCTTCACATGCACCTTTGACAACACCACCATTTACACATGCACCTTTATCAACACCAACATCGGCAACACCACCTTCGTCGTCGCAGCCCGCTTCGAACAAACCTTATGTTACGAGGTCAGGCAGAACTGTTCACTGGCCAAAGAAACTTTCAAAGACGATTTATATTTGACATTCTCAATTGACTTCCCAGTGACAGTTACGATACTAATTGAACTTTGTTCATTTGAATATTATTTTTTCTTTTCCTTTGCTGCATGCTTGTTTATATTATAGAATTTTGTTTTAATTTGTCATATTTTGTGCCATTTTGGTGATTTGGTATCCACCTTATATTCTGAAGCCACTACAAGGAATTTTGTTTCGTGCTTCCGCACTCGAGGGGGAACCTTTAGGTGACGTCATATTCCAGTGTGCGCACACGCAACGTCATTCTTCAGTGTGCGTGTGCGCAACGTCCTTCTTCAGTGTGCGTGTGCGGGGTTGGAACCTTCTGGAAAGACATAAGGAAGTTCCCTCATGCACATGCGCTAGAGACTGAAGAAGAAATTCTATCGTGTTCCTTAATAGCGTCGTGGACTTGAGACACGGCGATAGAAGAGAAAGGACGTATTTTTAAACGTGTGATCAGCCTATTCTCCTGTCCCAGACGCTTAGGATTTGACCTGTTCTGTTGCTGCTGAATCGTTGTAAGAAACTTACAAACGTTAGAATTCAGCCTTGCTGTGTTCAACTAGGTGGATACCAGTATACCATCGTGTTTCATTGTTGAATAAGAGAATAAAGAATCGTATATATTTTTAAAGTTGCGTTTTGTTACCGACTGGTAGTTTCTAAACAAAAAGAAAGGAAATTGTGTTGCACACCAAAATTGTAAAGAAGCAACCAGTTCCCTTTACAGATCCATTGGTGATATGAACTAAACGCTAAAATTTGATACTATGGCATATATGCCGTGGCAGAAATAACTATGACAGAATATATGTTGAGCAAGAATTTAAATCTACAGCGAATAGACATTGCTATACAAATATAATTCTCTTCTACGCTATTTATCAACATTTAACAAACCAAATTTCGAGTTCTTTACGTCAGTTGACAATAAAGATTTATTCGAAAATAATGAAATAATTTAGTTAAATCAAGTATAATCTGAAAAATTTTCGGCTTCCGAGCCTTATTTTAGCGTACTATCCTAATAACGAGTGAAGTCCACTTAAGCTATACATTTAATTTTAACTCGAAGTAAAGTCGCCAAAAAATGTATTTTAGTATGGTGTATTCAGCCGCCATTCAAGAAAAATAGAATAGTTCATATCATCACGAATTCCTGATAATCTGTGGCTTTGACGTGATTTCTAACTCTGCTTAAAGTCTTTTCACATCACTTATTTTATAATGTCCATGCAAAAGGCATTAATATTACGCAGTTATTTCATAACATGTTCGGGTTTCATGCCAGAGTAAAAAGAAACTAATATAAAATTTCTAGAGAGCAAGACTTCAGCATCCCGACAACTCGACCTGGCGGCACAAATTGGATTCTTCTTATTTAGCCCTGTGCTACGGATGTCTTAAGGCGACCGACAGTCAAGGTGCTTCGTAGTATCTGTCCCTACTTCTTTACGATCGGAGTCCAAATCCCAACAAAGTCAACTTTGTGTTTCATACTTTTCGGTGTTGATAATATAAGTACCAGTCAGGAGCTCCAGATTAACGGAATTGTTAGAAAGTTGGAGAAAATGGTTTGTAATTTATTTTGTCTCAGCTCTTTTTGCTTCTAATACTTAGATGTAAGCATAGAACGGGAAAATGATGTCATATAAAGACTATATTTAAAGAAAGACAACACGCAACTACCATTGTATTCTTTCATGCAAATTTTATGACAAGCCCAGAAGGGTTACTGTAAAGTCATTATGGCTTCTTTCATGGAACTGATGACTTAGAATGGAATAAATACCTTGGTAAATGCATGAATATCACATCCATTCTTTCTGTTTTATCATGAATTAATAACACATATCAATACTTTCAAGAAGTGCTAAATTGGCATTTCGCTGAATAAATCCTAATTACAATTATACTCGCAATATAACGGCGTAGGTTTTTTTGAATTCGGTAGGACATAAGTTAAGCTTGTTCCAATTCGAGGCTGAAGCTACGTCTCTCTGGTGATGAGAACGTGGGTCTAGTTAAAGTATATTAATTTAATGAATTGAAACATAGAATACAAGGAACTTTGCAGGGATAGAACAATCGATTATTTCAAATGCTCTTATTGACCACTACTTATTTTATCGACCACAAAAGGCAAAGGTCAGCCTCGACAGAATTAGCTCTCAGATCATAAAGATGCAGCTAACCGTCACATGGCAGTATGTCTGATGTTGTACTGATTCTACAAATCCTCTTCCGCTGGTTAAACTATTATAATGACGATAGAACTTGTTTTTAATGTTATTGAAGTAAAAACAAAATAAAGAAAAATAGAAATAACTCCCTGCAAACAGATTCTGAAGTCCAGAAGCGATTGCTCTTGTTTGAGTAAAAAAATCTCACAGTTGTACTTTTTCCTCATTCTAAATATGCATTCCTGCACCGTACTACAATATTTTTATTTACAGTATTGATACGCCATTCCACTAGAATAGAGCTATTTAACAGAGTCACTTAATCTGTAAAATTTAAGGCTACAAATATCCTTCAGGAAGAAATGAACATGAATATATCCCATTTGATTTTATTCCTATCGTATGTAGAGTTGTATGCATAGTTATAAAACGAATACATTATTTAACAGATGTTATCACTAAAGAAAAAAATGTTTACATGAAAGATTTTGATAAATAAAAGTCATAAGTAGTAAACAACTATTTAAATTTTATTGTCCCTTTATAATCAGTTAGCATTTGTTTTTCTGCAGTGAAATTATATTGATTCTTCTAATATATTTTCTTGTTAATTTGTTAATTAAAGAAAGAATTTCATTTTATGATACTGAGTCACAATCTTAACACAACAAAATACGAAAACTTGTCAATACAGCTAATAACCTGTCAGCATTTCTCAAAGTCATACTATATGGTTTCAAAAGGAAAATACTTGGCAAAATTATTCACAGAAAAACAATATTTTTATTTTAGGTATAAGATTTCAGAAATTTTATATTTGACGTTTTCATATGTTTATTTATTTTGCAGCGAACTTTAGAATACAAAGACTATTTGAATGTAAATATCTCCCCATGAGACAAATCAGAATTTATGACTATCTAAAAATTTATTTCCACAGGTCAAAGAAAATTCTTTGCTTTGAGACGTTCCCTTTCAACTGGGTGGAGTTAGAAGAGCACGCATTAAATAGTGCATGAATTTTCTTACGTGCATTTTTCACTATCAGTTTCGTTATTTTTCTATGCGAACTGTTATTATGCTATGCTATATTATGATTTGACTATTTTTCAGAAACAGAATCCCTAGAACTTCAATAGAAATACTTCAATAGAAAACAGAGAAAATTAAGTATAACACGAAGCAGTGAACTTTTCTATTTTAATCTGAACTTTTTTAGATGTAATGTTGCTAGAGTAGTTTGTTTTTCCTTCGTATTATTTGACACAAAATGTGTGCTTCTAATCATATTATATTTTAATTATTGTAGTTTAAAACACTCCTCCTTCGCTTAATTCTAACTATATAGGTCGGAATACCAAATGATGTTTTAACACAAAATTTGTTCATGCCACCCCCATATCCACCACCAAAAAACAAATTATAACGAAAAAATGCTCCATGTCCAAACGTAAATTATTAAAATGGAATATCTAGATACATGTTACAGAACAACCCGATCTAAATATCATTGGATAGAAGAGGAAAATATATGGGCAATCAGATAACAATCCTTTTCTTTAAATGCTCGCAAAAGTATGAGATTCCAACGATTGTTTAGCTTCAGATAAATGGAGTAATGTTTTGGAATTTTCAGTTTCAAAGAATGTGTACACACATATGTATGCATGTGTCTATCTATCTATCTATCTATCTATCTATCTATCTATCTATCTATCTATCTATCTATCTATCTATCTATCTTTCTATCTATCTATCTATCTATCTATCTATCTATCTATCTAATGTATGGATTATGTATGCACTCATGCATATGAGGATGGATTGGATGGATGAATTCATATACACATATCTACAAACGTACGTACATGGGTACATGCATGCATGCTTACATACATACATACATACATACATACATACATACATACATACATACATACATACATACTTACATACATACATTACCTCCCTATGCGGCATGACGTTGTCGCAATAACACTATACAATTCCATTCGAAAAAAAGACTGTCCTGGAATAAATATAGAGAATCTTCCTGTTTTTGAATACGTACACAAATATCAGCATAAAGAATACTGATGGAACATTCCCAAGCAAGACTTCCGCCCCCCAACCACCGTTTTTTAAAATCTCTTTTTTACGGCATAAACACCCCTTTTCGGCTACGGGAAATACGAATATGCAAAAAATTGGCAAAAATCGGAAATTTTTAAATTATCACCCCATCCCTATTTCCTTCATTTTTTTTTTTTCACTTTTTTCGGAATTTTTTTTTTTTTTCAAAATATGCGGAAAAATACGGAGATTATGATTCTGAAAACAATTTCCTAAAATTCTTTTAAAAGATTTTTTCTAAATATGCGGGAAAATACGGACTTTATGATTCGGATAAAAAATTCCAAACATTTCTGTAGTTACGGTTAGGGTTATGGCTTTATGGTTATGGTTATGGTTATGGTTATGGTTAGGGTTAAGGTTAGGGTTTTAAGGTTAGGGCCAGGGTTTTAGGGTTAGGGTTGGGTAAAAAGTCAAAATTGAAGAATTTGGTGGGGAAAGCGGGGTGGGAAATTTAACAATGCCATTTTTGGCAATTTTCCGGAACTTCCGTATCCGAAAACGTGGGCTTTTGGCAAAAATTCAAACAATAAACAAATTTGGGAGAAAATAAGGGGTGAAATGTAAACATAGCAGGCAGGATAATGTTGTTTCAAATGGGCAAGAGAAAGAAATTACTGTCATAGAGATCAATTGTCCTGCTGATGTGAATATTTCTTTGAAAATCAAAGACAACTATGCACAATTGCTTCGAAACCTCCAGCTTCTATATCCAGATTACAAATATGCATTTATATGAATGATAATAGGAACAATTGATTTTGTAGTAAATCCCTAACTGTCAGTCCGGATAAGCTTAGATTTTCAGAAAAAGAAATCAGCTAACTGACTTGCACATTACAAATACAATCTATAAGCAGAACACTAAAACTATGAAAGGCTTTTCTCAGATTTAAAATGTGACATTGTTTTGTTATCTATATTTCAATGATGGAGCCAGCTAGAAATCAGCTCCTCCTTCAGAGGAAGAATTTAAATTATTAAAAACAGAAGACATACGTACATACATACATACATACATACATACATACATACATACATGCATATCGTTCGTTTATTGCCTCATATAACAATTACGTATATATATATATGGGGAGGGATGGGAATGGCATTTGGAATTTTACTGATGAGACAAAGGGTGTGGATTGTTATTCAAGGAAGTTCTCGAGGGATCGCAATTTAAATCGCTAAAATAACTAAATAAATAAGTCGGAATATTCATTTGGACTTACGCTTCGTGATTATCACATTACATTTATGAAATTAAGTTAAACTTACTGTAATCGAACTTTGCCCCCAGGAATTTCAATCTTTACAACCAGTAATGTTGACCTAGATAGAAATAGCATTAGTAATGGTTTAAATATTCCTGTTATTTATCAAATGACTGATCTAACATTATCCTGTTTCGTTTGGGTTTCCCAACAGTATTTGTTATTATTGTCTCACTACACATGTCTAACATACATATTGAAGCTGTAGATGTTGTATCTAAATTAGATTGTGTTTTGTTTGCTGTTTAACTCATAATCAAGTAAATTTAAGTCGTAAGCATTATTTTACAAAGCAAAAACATCAAATTTACTGATGTCTGCAAAGCAGAGGTATAGTTTTAAATTTCATTATCTGAATACGCATGCACTCACCTATCAACGGCTATAATGGTTTTTTTTTTTTTTGAGGAAATGCGCATCTGTATGTATGTAAAATAATCATGTTCACAGCGACCAGATATCATATGTGATTGCGTGTTCCGTTATGGTAACTTATACCCACTGAACAACGAGTACACCTGGGAAATACATCTATAACGAGGTGTTTAGTGCTACGACTCATTAAATAAACACAAGTGTGCTGTTCAGATAGTATATTAATGACAGTAAAGTCAACAGATATCATGAGCGACAAATGTTATCATAATTCAAGAAGTGTTCTATTACTAGACAAACTAATCTATGACCTGATTTCCAAGACTTCACCTAAAATTTATTTAAAAGATAGGAGTAAATATTTATTTTGGGGAAGATTCTATTTTGATGAAACGTTTAAAAAATCTATCACACATTAAATCAAATGATCTCCCTCTTCATATCTATATAATTTTTCTAATAATTATACTTATCGGATTTCTTCAATACAATGATTAAGTGTTAATTAAATGGTTTATGGAAGTATAAAATAATCACGCCAAAAACATTAATTATTAATTTGATTACAATAAAGAATTTCATTTCAGAACATGTAACATTAACACGAAAACTGATTTTAAAAATGAGTATTTAGTAGAAAAAAAAAAACCATCAAAGCACTTTTGATTATTTTATATATGACATTCACGTATTCATAGATTGATATGGTCTCATTCGTTTTATTCTCCCTATACATAAGTTACGAATAAAATTGATATATGTTGTATGGTTTAGCACATAAAATAATTTAAATATACTATATATAACATTATACATGATAATTAAGTGATTTGAGATGAAGCGGAACAGCAACATACTGCGTAAAATTTAGAATTACATTGTTTCTATCAATAAATATTCTTTAACAATTGATTTGTTGTTTTGACCATATATTTATGCAAATTGCAATCAAAACAAGTAAGCCTCATCGAATAGCATGTAATAATTGATACTCCCAGTAGTTTAACACCAAGCAAAGAGATAACAATAACTTTTTTTTTCTGCAATAATTTATAATCTTCATAAATATTTCAGAAAAATTAGTAGAGTATGTTGAGTTCATGATTATAAGTTCGTGGACTCGATTCCTGGCTTGGTCGAGCGTAGTATATTTGAGTAAAGCGTTGTGTTGCACGCTGCATCAATCTACTCAACTGAAAATGAGTACCAGCCTAGAACAGATACAGCCGTTTCTCTCTCTACCTGCCACATCAACGATGTGTTGCTGGGTTAAAGGCAAGGGTCTAGAGATTTTGTCTGTATCTGCTACATAGCTGTCAGGTCATAGTCGCTATCAAGTGACTGCTATGGAAACTGCAAAATGCATCCACTTTTTATCAAAACATAATTGATGGAAGTACTGGTCTGTCTATCTATCTATCTATTCACGCACGCGCACACACACGCACTCACACACACACGCGCGCGCATACGTACACACACATACGTATTTGACTATAACGAAAATGAAACACAAATTTGAAAATATATAATTAGATTTGTTTAATATGCCAGTGTAAGTAAAGAACAATATTTAGTAGCCGGTAACATGTCGTGCTATTTAGTCTGTCCTCTCGTAATGTCAGTATAATGTCAGATGAATATTTTTATTTATAGTCGGCTAATTTAGTATAGTGGTCTTGACCTCGATTGTATGTTACTGAAGTGAAATTTGATGAGCGGAAGCACTTTACAATACCGTCAAGAAAACATTCACACGCACTCCTTCATTAAGGATAGAGAACATGTCTAAGACCTTCAGTTCGAGAGTACGTCAAACTGTGAGTGAAGCGTGAACGTTAGTAGACGAGTACGTGAACTGAGAACTCGTAGTAGTGTGAGGGTATGTGATTTTATTTAGAGTATTTAATGTGGTATATGATGATTACGTTTATTTGAGAGTATTTGATGAAAGTGTATATAGAGTATGTGATGACAGTATACGACAGAAAGACGGTTAAGATTATACGAAGATTGAGTATGAAGTGAGTATCTTGCCTGTCAATTAGTGAGGATGCACGGTATGGTAGCAAGTGTTGTGTGTGTGACAGATGCGTGTTTGCATTTCGGGCATATAATGTGGGAGTCTGCCTAAAAGTATGTGAAGCTGAAATATGACTTGATTATATTCTGAACAATTTATGTTAAGAGAGTGTGGTGAGAGATGTGTGATATGTAATGAAGTCTACTTAGTGATGTCGCTTGTCATGCTGCTATATGTAAAAATATGTAAAGATATATACAGTGTCATAAGAGGCATCGATTTATTAATCCGACCAAATTATAGGAATCTGTAGATGCACAACAAAATGCGCAATCTCTTTCCATATTTCTCCATCATCTAACCTCAAGTTTTAAGCATCTTTTATGTGTATTCTTTAGTGTATGTCCACCGTTCTTTCGAGCACTTTATTGGTATCAAATGCAACGCTTGTTTTTAACGAATTTATCGAGGGCAAAAATTTCAGTAGTGATGTAGGAGAGCAGAGTTTCTGGTTCTTCAAGACATAAAAGCTGTTTCACTGGTCATTAGGAAGAGAGAAATAGAGAGTGGAGAAGCGAGGGGAGAGAGAGAGAGAGAGAGAGAGTGTGTGAGAGAGAGTGAGTGAGAGAGAGAGAGAGAGAGAGAGAGAGAGAGAGAGAGAGAGAGAGAGAGAGAGACAGGTTCAATATGATAAAGAGTGCTGTTAATCTCTATTTGAACTGCTAGAATTAATGTAAAATGTTCTTGCGAATAGAGCACACTGTGACATGTTACCAAGATGAAGATATATTCTTGAAGAGATTGATAGGAAGAGAGAGAGAGAGAGGGGGGCAGGTAGAATCGGATTGAAGAGTTTGACGAGTATAGGAGCTAACTTTCGAACGTTCAACTGGAGGTAATGAAGAGATAATGTCAGAATCAGTGGCCTTGCTAGCCTGAATCTATTGTAGTGTTTTCATACTCTGCATGTAAGATTTGCATGTACAAGGTGTTAAGATTAATAGAAAAAGAAGAAATAGTTTTGGAGGTGGTTTACCCACTTTGCACAATGTAGAGGTGGATGCAAAGTGAACAGCTAATATGCCGGCATTTTCTGAGAGACTTACTGATTATAAATCCGCTATGATTGAGATGTGGTAGGAATGAAGACTCTGCAAAGCTGACAGAGATATTTTCGGCAAGGAACCATAGAAGTCAGCTATAGTTTTAGAGACGGGAATGCTTGCGATGGATTGTGCTTTGCGCGGAGTTTATTCTTCGCACTTCAGCCGATAGCGTTATACTAGTCGAAACATGTCTTTTGGGTTTGTCAGTTTTGGTTGAAACACGGAGAGACATACCTTTAGAAATAGCTCCAGTCACCTGTCTATCTCTTTCTGATGGTTCAGTGGTGAAGAACGTGTGCTGCCAGAAATAAGTATTACAGATCAGTCGATATTCCAATCAGTCAGCCATAAGGTTTGACTGAAAAAGGGATTCTTTTATTCTTGTTTCAAAACATTTGACTGCAGCCATGCTGGAGCATCGCCTTAAAGGGTTTTTAGTGGAAGAAATTGGACCCCAGAACTTATTCTTTGTAAGCCTAGTACTTATTTTATCAAATCCTTTTGCCGAACTGCTAAGTTACGGGGACGTAAACACATCAACATCAGTTGTCAAGCCAGCCGGAGCATTGCCTTTAGTCGAATATATCGACTCCAGGACTTAATCTTTGTAAGCCTAGTAATTATTCTATCAGTGTATTTTGCCGAACCGCTAAGTTACTGGGACGTAGACACACCAACATCTGTTGTCAAGCGACGGTGGGGCAGACAAACAAAGACACACAAATGCACACACACACATACACACACACACACACACACACACACACACACACACACACACACACACACACACTACGGGCTTCAAGCAACGTCTTGAAACATGAAATTCTTCACAATATATTTCAACAATACGGAAATTTTATTCATCATTACAATCAGCACATTTTTGCCAACGAGTTACGCGTTGTTCATTCCGGTATCATAAAAATCTGGAGTTCTGGAGCTGATGAACTCCTTGAACACACTTTCAGCATCGGTTTGATTTTTTAACTCCTTCTCTCACAGGAAACCATCAAAGTGCTTGGAAAAGTGGTAGTCCGTAGGAGAAAGGTCTGGAGAAATAGCTGGGTGGGGAAGAACTTCGTAGCCAAATTCTCTTAATTTTTGGAGCGTCATTAGTGGAATGTGTGGTCGAGTATTGTTATGTAGAATGATTAACCCTCTTCTGTTGACCAGTCTGGTACAGAGGAGTAGCAACTTTTCGTTCATTTTTGCAATTTCATGGCAATATGATTCTGCAGTAATGGCCTGTCCGGGTTTTAAGAAGTTATAGTCGATGAGTCCAGCAGTACACCACCAAATAGTCACCATAGCCTTCTTTATGAAGAGCTCGGGTTTAGGGAAGGTTTTCGGTGCTTCATTTTGATCCAACCACTGCGAAGAACATTCTTTATTATTGTACAAAATCCACCTTTCCTCGCAAGTTACAATATGGTCGAGAAATGGATCGGTCTAGTTACAGAGAAGAATCGACGAGCAAATTTCATATCCTTGCATTTTATGATTTTCATTCAAATCGAGTGGTACCCGTTTGTCGAGCGTTTTTCATTTTCCGATCGCATGCAAATATTTTCAGGCAGTTTTCTGGCTAATTTGAAGTTATTTTGCCATCTCTCGAGTGGTTTTACATGGATCTTTCTCAATGACGGTCTTTAATTGACCGTCATCCGTAACAGATGGGCGTCCACTACGCTCACGTTCTTCAAGGCTCAGGTCTCCATTGCGAAATCGTTTAAACCATTTTCGAGCTGACCACTCTCTGGTCAATTCCTCAACAAACGTTTCGTTGATATCGCTAGGCGTTTCATCTGCTTTACGTCCTTTTTTGAAGTTGAATAGCTAAATTGCTCGAATATTGTGCTTTGACAGTTCTATTTCAGATTATTTATTCTGTAATTGTCCACAGAGGACTATACAAAGAAGGGACAGACAAGGGGTCAGGGGGTGATTTATTCCGAATGATAACATTTGATTAAAAATTTAATAATAAATAAATATATAGAAAGAATGAAGAATAATTATGAAAAATGAAGTGGGGGGCGGGGTGCGACCCCACGAACCATGAACCACTACTGAACCTTTTTTTCTTTTTTTACCTTTTGACTTCCCTTACAGGGTCATATTTAGACTCAACATGTACGCTACATTTTTCCATCTTTTCTCGAACACACTTAGAGGCAGGCAGCTTCTTTCCATCTTTATTTTCCTTTTGAGTTGGCAAACGAAGTAGTTTACCAACCCTGGGCTGGAGATGAAGTCGCTTGTCCAAATTCCTCTCAAATCGACTTTCATACTACCTCTTTCGCAGTCGCTATTGCCGCAATGAAACAAACCTTCCTTTCTCTTCAAAGGGAGAGAGGTGGAACAATCTTTATTATAGACTCGGAAGATAGCTATACTCTTCCTAAACACGACAGCAGGTGTTCAGCAGAAACCCACATCTCCGATATCCTCGGGCACTGCACAATAGCGTGCAGAACAGTTTCACAGTTGTTTACTTTTTGTTTTACACCTGTAATTTTCATTTATTTTGTGTCTTTCAACAATTTTCTGTTCAACTCCTGAACTTGTTGGTTCAAATCTTCGTCCGTTGAAAAAAAAATATTCAAAAAGGGAAAAAGTTTCCCCAATGAGGAAACTGTTAACAAATCTACCAAAAGGCAGTAAAATAAAATGTTTCGAAACAAACACAATAAAAGTTCAACAAAACAGTAATACTTCCAACAATAATTTCGACAAAACCACAATATTTACCAAAAAGACGTCCAAACCAACCGGTCAATTTCAGATGATTGTAACTACTATAAAAAAAATATTAATGTTAATTTATTGATGTATTTAGATAAGTCTATGGCTCTATTACCAGAAAATTGCAAAAAAAAAATGTCTAAAACAAATTCAAAGCTCTGCAAAAGTCCGATACAAATTCTTCATGGTTCAAAACAATGCTTAATTTTTACTCATCCTGATAATTAATACAGTGAGTTGAAGAGCGCGAAATATTCGTTTCTGTCTATACCGGTGTCATTAGCACGAGATAAATCGACAGCCAAGGCGAGTTGAGAGCATTAAAGTTACTGAAGACAATAACGTCAATGGGTAAGGTGAAGCGTATCTTCAATGCAATAAAATATTGTTGAAAGGTTGTTTATCGTTGGAGGTGTTCAGAAAACTGTAGAACAAGTAGTTGTATTTAAAAAAAATGGGAGAGGGGAAATTTTTAGCAGAGTAACTATAAGTCTTATACAATAAGTGGCTGATAACGAGGTGAGTGAAATGAAAGACTGAAAGAGTAGAATCTACTTGTGCACAGATAATACCATTCATGATGATGTTTGTGTATAAAATACAGTATGGGTAGAAGAAATCGGATATAGATTAGAGATAAGAAATTTTTATTTCAGAGAGGGATAGAATTTGTGAATTAGTAAGATGTTATATGTTTGCGCCTATGTTCGGAGTCCATAGATTGTGAAGACGCCGAATCGTTAGTGTGATGTTTTGTAGAAAGAAAGCAACGGTGCACTGTGGGCACACGATGACTATAATTCTTCACTATGAGCCTGGTTCCAAAGACTACAACGAAATCTGTTAAAGGTACTCAAGGATTATGTGGAAGTATTAAACAGGGTGGCCTGATGTCGCTACTTCACCAAAGAGAGGAACACTACGTCAAACATGTAAAAGGAATGCACTAGCCAATGCTATAAACACATTTTATGACAAATTTCAAATAATTTCTAGTGAGCTAATTTACTCTAATGTCGCTGGTCTTAGAGAATAACGTATAAATAATATAAAGCACCTCGTATATGAACACATACACAAACATATACATACCACAAACATGTTATAGATAATTACACACTGTAGATAAAATTTTAAATGCTCTTAACAAAAATAATGCAAATGGTGATGATTACATATATTCTCGTTCAATATATCATGTAGGTTTGGAGCTGTAAGGTATCTCAGTATTCGAGAGAACTATTTCATACGTTTAAATGCCGAGCAATTAGTATATACGACTGGCATTTTGTTCCTTACATTTACACATGTTCGTTAATCACTGCTCTCGGTATTACCATAATGTTATCCACGATAATAAGAGCGACAGTTCTACATTTACAGTTACTGGAACCCGATTTAGACTTAATTAAGGACAGTATCATTGAAAGAAACATTTACCTCCTTAATAGACTACTCAACCGACATAATTATAAGTTGGAAGATGTTTTCGAAATGTCACTTGGGATTACTTGTGAAATGAGAACGTCTTAGATGCATCTTAAGAGTTAAATCATTTTATCCCACAATATCGAAAAGTTTTAACTTCCTTACTAACATCGGGCATTTTCTTTATTTTAGAGAAGATTTATATTGTACCATAAACAGTGATTTAACATTTGAAAACAAAATGTTACATATGTCAAACTACGCTGCGTATATTATAATACAAAATAAAACGTAAAATTTAATTGCAAAGATTACAAACCTTGAATATTTATTTATATGTTCATTTTGTAATTTGAATGCAACGGCCATATGAATACGCTTCAACGATTTCTGTTGAAATTCTTTGTTTGTAATCAAAGAGCGACGGTTTCTTATTTGATGCTGATATTCTGAGAAGAAAGCATCCCCACAACAATTGAAGCACTGATACAACATAATGATCGTGGTATAAATTATAATTTATTTGAGCTATGAACATTTTCTTGATTTTGTCTTTGTATTTATGTCTCAATACACACGCGCACGCACGTACCCCCCCCCCCACACGAGTGAGTGAACAAACGAAATAAAGAGGTACTCAGTAGCAGGAGTTACATATATTATTACTTAAAACAGTGTTATTCGATCTCATGCGACATGAATTTCGTTGGCTCGTTACAGGAACCTGGGCTCTTCGAGCTCAGGCGGCCGAGCCCAGGTTCCTCTGGCGACCCTACGTAACTTTACGTTTCATGGAACCGAATTAAACTGTTTTAAATAATATTAGTGATAATAATAATAATAATAATAATAATAATAATAATAATAATAATAATAATAATAATAATGATAATGATGATAATAATAATAATAATAATAATAAATGCCCTGATGCAGTACCAGGCAGTGGCTCTCATGGCTTCTGATCTTAACTGATTGGAAGTGTTATCATGTACATTGTTTTGTCTTGGTATAAAAGATGGGCTACAGCAAATATTCTGCTCAATACCACAGATTTGCTTGTCAGTTGTTTGACCTTAACCAGTTGAGCATGTCCCTTAGTGGCTGACGATATGTGCATCTCTGATCACGAGCAGAAGTAGTGGGGGAGCATCATAGCCATGTGTTGAGAGGGATTCTTTGGGGTTTGAATAGTTCACCTCTGGAAACATGGGTGGTTCTTTCAACATCCTTAAGCAACCCTTATTCAGGGACCGTTTGAGCGGGATGGGCTACTCAACCTGAAGAAAATTCTAACTGGGCCCCACCTGCAAGGTCATGTGCTGTTTATCTTGATATGAGATCACCATGTCGCGCACATATGGTTGTGATGCATGTGCCTGGTGTACCTTTATCAGACGGGTAGTCATGATGGGTATATTGGGCTTCGTATATTTTACCCCAGTGTCACTTTGATGGCATGAACTGCTCTCTCACTCAATAATAATAATAATGATAATAATAATAATAATAATAATAATAATAATAATAATAATAATAATAATAATAACAATAACAAACATACAAATATTTAGGGATAAATGAAGGCTCTGGTATTCAGCATGCAAGCATGAAAGAGAAGATCAGGAAGGAATGTTATAGGAGAGTTCATGCAGTCCTGAAATCTGAACTAAATGCACGTAACAAGGTGTTATCTATAAATTCCTTAGCAGTTCCAGTTGTTACTTATAGCTACAATGTGTTGAACTGGAATATGAGTGAAGTAAAGAATATAGATAGGAAAATACGCAAGCTGCTGAATTGTAATAGGATGCACCACCCAAAGGCAGACGTAGATCGCCTTTACCTTCCCAGAGCCCAAGGAGGTCGAGGCCTGATCGAATTTGAACTAGCTTACAAAACAACCACAATTGGACTGGCCAAATATCTCGAAATATCGAATGACTGGATGCTAAAGCTCGTGGAAAATCACGAGAGACGAAAGAAGCTTCATTCTATTATAAAGGAAAGCAAAAAATTTGCTATTGATCTCGTGCAGGATACCCAAACAGAACAACCCGAGGGAAGTACGGCAATTATTGTTGCAAAGAAGGTAATAATAATGGCAACGAAAAAAGCGCACGAGCAATTGGCTGATAGGTGGGAGGAGAAACCTCTGCACGGCAAATATGTGACCCGCAGCAAACAAGCTGATGTTGACCAGAAGCAAACCCCTCAGTGGCTACGGAGCTCAGGGCTAAAAGCAGAGAGCGAAGGTTTCATCCTGGCTGCTCAAGATCAAAGCCTATTAACCCGGAACTACCAGGCCAATGTGATGAAAAATGGAGCAGACGCAAAATGCCGATTCTGCAACGACATGATTGAAACAGTGGACCACCTAATCTCTGGATGTAAAGTCTTAGCACCAGTGGAGTATAAATTAAGACATGACAGAGTTGGCCAATATCTACACTGGCTAATAAGTCGGCATTAGAATATCAAAACTGCCGACAAGTGGTATAATCACCACCCTGAGGCTGTAACTGAAGGAGAAAATGTAACCATTCTGTGGGACTTTCCAATACATACAGACCGAACCATCAAGGCCAATAAACCAGATATTGTTGTGAAAGACCAAAACAAAAAAGTTTGCTTATTGATCGACATGAGCATCCCCTGTGATCATAATATCTCAGCGAAAGAGTTTGACAAGCTCAGAAAATATAAAGACCTACTCATTGAAATTGAGAAAATGTGGCATCTCAAGGCGGTTACAATACCAGTGATCGTAGGAGCA
>NC_042998.1:89486419-89546419 GCF_006345805.1 Octopus sinensis
CTGCCCTGAACTAATATTTCGTCTCCGAAAGAAATGTAACATAAAGTGGAAGGAAGTGAACTAAATGCGCACAGAGCAGGAGAAAATACTGCGATAAATTCGATCCAACGAATCTCAAGACTCTTATACGTGCGCTCGCGCAGTTACATACACATTCGTATATACCTATATATTTGCCTGTCTGTATATATAGATACTCATACGCAGACACACATACACAGACAGACAGATAGATAACTGATTGATACTTGGATGTAGATACATACATACATACATACATACATACATACATACATACATACATACATACATACGTACATACATACATACATACATACATAAACTCATACGCACACAGTAGACATGATGCATGCAGTATATACACATCCGAGAGTCGTATGCATAAATGTACCGATATTTAAGCAGTAAATCTCATTATGCGTTTGTGCACTTAGGTACTTGTTTGTTAGTTTACAATAGATTTTCGTGTGAAAACACGTGTTATAGACATGATAGCGACCATAAATTTGTTAAGTGGTTTCAGATTTTAACACTTAAAAATGTCTTATCGTGCTCACTATGATGAAATGCAAAACATAATCGCAGCAAGTAATTGTTATCGACTTGAATGACTTGCATAAATTATCTATTAATATCATAAATCATAGAGTAACTGTTCTGTTCATTTGATCTCGTTTCAGTATTGGAAAGCTACTGGTTTTCTCGCTTTTAGTGTGGTTGTTTCGTTTATTTGTAAACCACAGTCAAAATCTGTGAAATTTTGCGCGACGAATATTTGGCGATGACTTTCAATTAAGCCCTCGTGTTGTGTGTCAATCACCTTCTGTCCACTATTTGGCTTGCTAGAAACAACAGAAATATTTCCCTCAAACTTTAGTCTACTATTTAAAAAAGCAATACAATTTCGATAGTGCAAGCAGACATATTAAACATAAAAAAATACAAGCATAGTAGCTAGTTGGAAAATATCTATAAGAGATGAAATTAGAAACTATAATGAGAAGTAGTGTTTATCGTCATATCAATATGGCTGTTCGATGTTACTACCATTTTTAACCCAGGAAGAGCCTTCTCCAGCTGGTTATCGATGAAATCTGCACCCGGTATATATTGCGAGCAGGGGAGCGAAACCCTACCATCTTGTAGCTGACGAGAGGATCATCAGACCAAACAGTTTCGGGCTATTTGTGCACATAGTCAATGGTGAAAACAAGGTCACTAGATCAGTGACTGGCTGTCGCTTGGTTTTCAATTTATTGCGAGCTGGAGCGAATTCCTGTTATCTAGAGAGAGAGAGAGAGGAGAGAGAGAGAGAGAGAGAGAGAGAGTACACGTTAACATGTGCGCTTGGAGTTAGATTAAGGTCCGTCCTCGTTAAGGGACGTTTAAGTCACTACTCTTCCTTCATAGTGGTCAGTCTACCACAGTTCTTTTCGATTCTGCCTAAGTGGTCCTTTTGAATTTAAGGTCTTCTTGTGATATCCGGCACGGCACCAGGTAATCTTGAGTTGGTCGTTCTTTTTCTATTTTTTTTCTCTCGGTGACCATGTCATCCCAGTTTTTGCTTATCAATTGGCTTTGGGGAGCAAAATGTAATATGTCAGACGAAACTAATGCAGCATCACGATCTTCTGCCGCGGTTAGAATTAGCTGCTCAGAAATATTTCCTTATTTGTAAATTACCGCAAATTGATTTTGAGGAGATGCATACACTGGTATCTTACAGCACATTTAGATAGATTAGTTAGTGTCACACTGGAACAAAATCTAGTCTAGTGATTACGTTTCAGCAATTATATTCCAGCAGATAGTTTTGCTTTCCGAATTTATAGAATTTATATGTGATAACCTTCTTTTTGTTATGTTAACATTCAGGATTTAGGCAAGAACTTGAGTTAGTCATTGTAGCCTCAATATTACATTGTTCAAGTACTTTAATAAGTATTTTTCCTCCTAACGTTGAATGCACTTCCAGTTGGTTAAGCAATATTTTGAACAACCAAAATCTTAATGAGGAAAATGGATTCAATCAAATTATTAGTAATACTTGGTGTTTTGTATTATAGGTCATTCAGTCCATAGTCCTCCGCTAGGATTCTATTTTGATTATGGTAACTGAAGAGTTTCCCTGAGTTTTAATAATGAAATATGAAGAAGACTGTTTCATGAGTGATACGAGTAAGAATCGCCTAAGACGGTGGTTTCCAACCAGTCTTTCCATTTTATTCATGGTCCTCTCTCTAAATTTAATTTCATTATGTGGCATATTTATTAATTGTGGTTGTATGACACATAAACAAAGTAGCTGTAGTAGGTTGCAAAAGCGAACATAATATGCAGATTGAAGGCAGCGAGCTAGAAGAATTGTTAACACCAGGGAAAATGTTTAGCGGTATTTCGTCTGCCGTTACGTTCTGAGTTCAAATTCCGCCGAGGTCGACTTTGCCTTTTATCCTTTCGGAGTTGATAAATTAAGTACCAGTTACGCACTGGGGTCGATATAATCGACTTAGTCCGTTTCTCTGTCCTTGTTTGTCCCTTCTGTGTTTAGCCCCTTATGGGTAGTAAAGAAATAGGTCTTTTGTCTGCCATTACGTTCCGAGTTCAAATTCCACCGAGGTTAACTTTGTCTTTCATCTTTTCGGGATTGATAAAATAACTTCTATTTCAACACTGGGGTCAATTTAATCGTCTTATCGCCTCTCCCAAAATTTTGAGCCAAAATTTGAACTCAATATCAATATGCAAACATAATTGTATATTTTCAAATTAAATTGCATAAAGACATAAAAATGCTGCAGAAGCATGAGGTACAAGGGTTACCAGTAATTAACTTTAATAATGTGTCATTTATTTACAAACATATTTTTAAAAAATGAAAATACAATATATAGAACAAGTTATATTGATATGATTGGGAATTTATTCGGCGAAAACCCTATGGTTGTGCAAAATTCCCAAGTTTGGGAATATCTGGCCACAGCTATGTTACTTTGAAATGAAATTTATTTGTTACAATATGAAGGTGGGCTAAAGTTAGCAACTAAGAAATAAGAGCTAGGTAGAACTATAACATACAACTTTCATTTAAAATAGTAGGAACTTCAAAGCGATTTCAATATTCTCCATAGATATTTTTGCCATGTTTGAAACTGGCATGAACTATTTCACCACAATAAGTTGGCAAGTCTTTTCTGTAATAACATCTTCTGCATTTATACCAAATTGACCCACTATCCAGCTTTGAGTTGTCTTTACCAAATCTCTGGTAAGGCTTCAAATACTCAATTATCTCAGAAGATTACCATCTTGTAACTGAATGGCAATGGTTGCAATAGTTGGAAACTACACCGACTCGATATAGTCAATATCGGTAGCAGCAGATTTCGTCTTCGCATGTGGTTGGTAGTGCGTACACGCTACTGATGAAGCGCAACGATATGAAAATGCGCATCATAGCATTCTTATCTGCCGCTGCCGGACAATTTTCGTGTGCTACGAAAATACTTTGTGTTTTTACACACAATACGTTCATAAAGATACTATCTCCGGATGAATACCGCAGTAAATTTTCTTTTTAATGATGTATGTACAATCACTATGATAGCTATATAATATATATAATATATTTCTTTTATCTTTTACTTGTTTCAGTCATTTGGCTGCAGCCATGCTGGGGTACCGCCTTGAAAGTTTTTACTCGAAGGAATCGACTACAGGACGTTTTTTGTAACCCTAGTATTTATTCTATCGGTCACTTTGCTAAAACACTAAGTTACGGGATCGTAAATATACCAACACCGGTTGTCAAGGGGTGATGGGGAACAAACACAGATACAAACACACACACACATATATGGCGGGCTTCTTTCAGCTTCCCTCGACCAGATTCACTCACAAGAATTATGCAACAAAAGTAGAACTAAATTAAAAGTACCATCTGTGTATGTATCACTAAGAGCCAAATTAACTGCAGTGGTCGTTCGGGGACAGTATCGTTTGTGGACGCACTATATTAAACAACACTAATCATATCAATATAAACATTGTTCAGCAGCAATGCTAAGGATCTTAGATGCGCATTTACACCTTTTTAGGCTTTGTCAGTAACACGTACGTACTGGCAATCGCATGCCTAGACAAAATCTGTTATCACTAATATAGGAAAACAGTGATTGACAAATCTCTGGCATTGCAGTCAGCTGGTTGAATGGATCTGGTTTTCGTAATGTATTTACATTAATCATGATAGGTAGGTAGCTATTTTAATCTAATACTATTTCTGTTGCACATGACGGAGTTTCACTCAGCCGATAGGTTAATTGCAATAGTGATTTTTCAATCACTATTTTCTGTATTATCATTATATATATATTATCCACCTGTATATACGTGTGCATATATACACATATATATGTATATGTATATGTGTGTGTATGTATATATATATATATATATATATATATATATATATATATATATATAGGTATGGTAATGCAAATAGGAGAAACAGAACTCAAAATATGAGTACATGTATATTTTTGTTAATATTTAGCAGAAGCAACAGAGTGACTCAAAAAATCTGAGTCACTCTGTTGCTTCTGCTAAATATTAACAAACAACACACACACACACACACACACACACACACACACACACACACACCATCTATTTATATATATATATATACAGCGAGAAAAAATGTACAAGTACACGCCTATAACTAGACTCTATATACTACACTAAATTCTTCTTTAAATGCAACAGTTACGTATTCACCTAACTGGATGATTAAATGGAAATAAAACGTTATATCATAACTTAAGTTGAAAGAAAACAAAATCACCTACACGAAGCCGAATTGTAGTAAACTGAATTTACATCCAATGCTGCGTTCTTTTAGTCTTTGGGTGTAACCAAAAACCGTCATAAAAATTGTTAAATGCCATTATTTTGCATGTTATTGTCTTCCAGTAGAAAGAATGTAACATGATGTGTGTAACAAGCTGGTTGTACATATGGCAGTTAATTTTTGTATAGTCTTCTCAGAACACGTTCCATAAAAATGTTATATTCTTCTATACACCATAAGCGCCATCTGGTGTTCATATATAGAGACCATCGATTTTTTTTTAGTTCTTCAGTGTCCATTTGAATCTGAAACACCTACTGTATGCATATAAAACCAGTTTACTGATTATTAGCGCATAATAAATAAACCACTGGATAACAATAATAATAATAATGATAATAATAATAATAATAATAATAATAATAATAATAAATAATAATAATAATAATAATAATAATAATAATAATAATATAATAATAATAATAATAATGATAATAATAATAATACCCCACAACCGGAATATTCCAACAGATGGCCATCCATGCTCATCACCAAATAATCAAAAGAAAAAGAAGGAAAAATGGTCTAGGGAAGATAATAAAGAAGTTCTTGAAGCCTTCTACCATGCCATATATTTCCCCACAGATAAATCTAACACTGTACAAGCATACTTAAACTGGAGACAGAAACACCCTGAAGTAAGACCCTATATAGACAGTAACAAACTTGCCAACGTCAGAAGAAACATTATATAAAAAAAAAATTACTGACTGAAGTAGAGATTGATCAAGTTAGACAAGCAATATCGGATAAAATGAACGAAGCTGCAGCTAGAGAAGATAATACAGAGGAAATAATTATAGACCAGCCCAGGGCTGATAAAAACGAAGTGAGGATTGAAAGAGTTAGTATAAGTGATAGGCAAAGTGAAATACTCCCTGAACCAATCATAAACACTAAGACAGATGAGCATCAAATAGATAAAGAAAGTCACACAAATATTGACCCAAAAGAACTACATGAGCTAAAAAATCAAATCATGATTGAATGGCTGAAAATTAAAGAAACCAGCATGGATGAACGTGATACACTCCCTAAAATCCGCAACTCTAACCAAAACATGAAAATAATTGGTAAAATCAGCTAATGATGTTGATATCACAAACCTCAACCACCTATACTATGCATCCGCGAAAATCTCAACGATCCTATGTGGTGTAAAGATTAGAAAACGGCAACATTCCCACAAAAAGCCTTCTTGGCAAGAGCGTCTGCAACAACAAATTAAAATATTTAGATCTGACATTGAATATTTGAAAAACCTTAAGGCTCACACAACTACCAAACCTACAAAAGCCCAAAAATTACTGAAAAAATACAATATGAAAACTATACTTGATATTGATGCCACCATAGACACCATCAAACAAAAGCTATCTGCCAAAGCTGCCCGCATAGCGAGGTATGAAAAGCGTGTTAGATTTTTCAAGGACAACAACATGTTCAAAAATAACCCCAAGAATTTTTACAGGAAGATAGGAAAAACAGCGTTTACTGCAAGGTCTGTACCATCAAAAGAAGAAGTGCAGGGATTTTGGAATAAAATCTGGGCAGAAGAAAAAACACACAACGAAAAGGCCCCCTGAATTGACAGAATATCTACAGAACTGGACCCCTTAGAAGAGCAAAACTGGGAGGGTGTCAAGGTAGAAGATATAAGATCTGCTCTCAGGAGGTCAGCAAATGGAAGTCTCCAGGAAAGGATAAAATTCCTAACTTCTGGCTGAATGCCTTCCCAGAGAACCACGAACTGCTAACAGAACTGTACAATGATGTTTTGCAGCACCCTAGTAGGATGCCTCCTTGGCTAGTTAATGCGTTAACATTCCTGCTTCCAAAAAGTGAAGAAACAAATGAACCAAAAAACTATAGACCCATAACCTGCTTAACAACTATGTACAAAACGCTAACATCTGTCCTGACGGAATATACCTATAGTTTTTTAACAGACAGCAGCATATTCCCTAATGAACAGAAAGGATGTAAACGTGGATCCTACGGCTGTAAAGACCAACTACTCATCAATAAGATGATCTTAGAAGACTGTCACAAACGACACAAAAACTTATCAATAGCCTGGATAGACTATAAAAAGGCTTTTGATAGCCTACCACATAGCTGGATTAGGAAATGCCTGGAAATGTATAAGATAGCACCTACTCTGCGAAACTTCTTGACTGTAAGTATGAGATCATGGAGAACCACACTAACTCTGAACAGTGACAATGAATCCCTAAATGCTGGTGATGTAAAAATTTCGTGTGACATTTTCCAGGGTGACTCACTGTCACCACTCCTCTTTTGTTTATCCTTAATACCTCTCTCAAAGCTGCTCAATGACGCGCAGTACGGGTATAAAATGTTTGATAAAAATATAAATCATCTCATTTACATGGATGATTTAAAGCTTTTTGCAAAAAATGACCAACAACTCAAGGGCTTACTAGCGATAGTCAAACAATTCAGTGACGACATCAGAATGCAATTCGGCCTCGATAAATGTGCAAAAGCTACCTTTATCAAAGGAAAAATGACAGAAACATCTAACGTTAACCTTGACCAGCAGAATGTCATAAAAGAACTAGACCCAGCGGAGAGCTACAAGTACCTAGGGGTAATTGAAGGGAACGGAATAAGGCATTCAGAGATGAAGGAAAGGATCAGGAGAGAATGCTATCGAAGAGTGAGAGCAATACTCAAGACAGAGCTGAATGCAAGAAACAGGATCGAAGCGATCAATGCATTAGCCATACCAGTCGTGACATACAGTTTCAATATCATTAACTGGTCAATTACTGAAATATGTCAGCTCGACAGAAAAATAAGGAAACTGTTGACAATGCATAGAATGCACCACCCTAAGGCAGATACAGAACGACTCTATCTGCCAAGAAAAGAGGGAGGCCGTGGTCTTTTGCAACTGGCAATAACAATGAAGATTGCTACAATTGGCCTAGACACCTACCTGAAAAACTCTGAGGTCTGGATGTTAAAACTTGTCTCAAAACATGAAAACAAGAAAGCATCATACTCAGTCACAAAACAGGCAAAGGAATATCTAAGTGAATTCCGAATACAACAAATTTCGGAATTAGAGATAGACATACAAGAAACAAGCACAGAAAAAGCTAGGCGCATGAAAACCCGTGCCAAATCTGCGGCCTTAGATATTCTGAATAATAAATGGCAAGAAAAACCTCTCTATGGCAAATACCCAAAGAGAGCGAATAATGCAGATATTGACAAAGCCCTGACCCATCAATGGCTAATGGCCTCTGGCTTAAAATCTGAAACAGAGGGGTTTATCATAGCAGCTCAAGATCAATGCCTACCAACAAGAAACTACCAGGCCAACATATTAAAGAACGGCAGTAGCCCAACATGTCGTGTATGCCGACAACAAAATGAAACCATTGATCATGTTGTCTCCAAATGCAGTCTTCTAGCGCCTACAGAGTACCTCAACAGGCATGATAGAGCTGCAGAATATATTCACTGGGTAATTTGCAAAAACCTGGATTTGCCCCATGAAAAAAACTGGTGGGAACACAATCCACCTCCAGTGCTTGAAAATGACCACATCTCACTCCTCTGGAACTTCACCATTCAAACTGACAGAAAGATATATGCAAATAGGCCAGACATCATAGTGAAAGACTTCAGACAAAGAACATGCCTCCTCATTGATATGACTGTCCCAATCGATATAAACGTATCTGTCAAGACCTACCAAAAACTGAGCAAATATAAAGATCTTGAAATAGAAATCAGCAAAATGTGGAAGCTGAAGTCTAAAACAATACCCGTTATCATAGGTGCCCTGGGAATGATAGCGAAAGGGACTGATTGCTACCTAACTCAGATACCAGGAAACCCCAAAATGGCAGAAATTCAAAAGATAGTGCTCATGGGAACTGCTCATATCCTACGCAAAATATTCTCTATGTAATCCCAATGTTTAAAACAAACTTTTTTTTTATCTATTTATTTATTCATATTTTTTTTTTAATTTTATTTTTATGTATTAGACATTCACTAGTACAATACCAAAAAAAAAACCCCCAAATATATGGCACAGAACTTCCAGCCTGTTGTCTCTTGAGGTCTCTGGGTGAGACTTGGAGCCAACTTGTACAGACATAAAGCAAAAATCAAACATAGAATAATAATAATAATAATAATAATAATAATAATAATAATAATAATAATAATAATAATAATAATAATAATAGTGAGCTGGGTGATTTGAAGCGTACAACCGAAAGCCTGATCATTGCTGCACAAGACCAGTCTCTCGCTACCAATTCAGTGAAGTGTAACATCTATAAAACGTCTGACACTCAGAAGTGCAGACTCTGGGGATATTCTCACATTGAGTAAGAGAGACAAATACTGTCAGATCATTGATGTAGCCATACCAAATGACATGAACGTTGTGAGTAAAGAGGTTGAAAAAATTACCAATTACTCCGAACTGAAAGTGGAAGTGGCAAGAACATAAGGAATGCGAGTGGGTAATGTAAAAGTGATACCAGTGGTGACCGGCGCGTTGGGCTCAATCCCATTGAAACTTCAGGGTTTCTTAAGGCAACTGGAAATCCCATGCAAGATTGATGTCTTGCAATAAGCAGCCTTATTGCAGCTTCATTTGCTTTCACGTTTCAATAGCACCTCGAACTTTTCCTTAACCTTTCGTTTGATTACTATAAGAAAATCAGATGTATTTTAAATACGTATCGTCACCGCAAGAACGATTCTAGAATATTTCTTTTCAGTTTGATTCTTGTTTTCAGTCGACGTAAATATTTCGAAGCTGATTTCATTAAAGAGGAAGAGTTTATTTCTATAGTAATACTGTTTATTGTTCGACACAAAATTAGACCCCGTCGTGTTGTGGATCAGCTGTAAGTTAAGACAAAGACATGAACCCTGGTTAATGGACATTTAGTATGTCATCTGAGCTATCCTGCTATCCTTCTGTCACTCTATCCGCCTTTGTCTTTCTCACTTCTCCACCTTATCAATGTTGATGCGCTCATATGTATGTCTATGTACCCACACGTGCGCGCGCACACACACACATACATACACACATACGCCTATACTCTCATGCATACAAACAGACGCTCACACATGTCTTTGTATATTTACGTGTGTTTGTTTTTATGAAACTTGTTTGATCTCAATAACACTCACGCACACACATAAATATGTGTATATCTATCTATCTATATATGTATGTGTATTTACATATATATTTGTGTGTGTGTATATACATACGAATAAATATGCATATATATATAAATATGTGTATGTTTATATATATATATGTGTGTGTATATGTATATGTATGTATGTATGTATGTATGTCTACGCGCGCGCACAGGCACTCCAAAGGAAAGAAATAAGGGTTAAGAAGATATGTGTATGTGTGTGTCTGCGTGTGTTGTGTTTGTTTATACATGAATGTGTGTATGAACTTGTGTGTACTGGGGTGTATGTGTGCACATGCGCATATGAATGTGTATATGACATATGTTAGTAGCTATACAGGGTTTCGTGGAGAATGTTAGTGTAGCAAAGGTTAATATGAGTGTTTAGATACGCCCGACTGCAGTGATTAACTGATAACATGACTTGTCAAAAATATTCCACCTTTTTACTGTAAAAAACAAAGCAGTCTACTAAGAAATTAGACTCGCTGATAAATTCGATACCCATTTTATTATTCATATTCTTGTTCTCATTTAGGCTCTAAATAGTAGGCATAATTACAGATATAGTATAAGGAGATACCGAAAGGGATCATCTAAATTTATGGCACTATTTCAATTATATTTTGAGGTCCATGCCCGGTAAATAACAACAGAAATTCTATCCTTTAATAATGGAATTTGTATCCTTTGTACCCTATAGAAATGTCGACATCTACAATTTCCCTTTAAGCACTTCACAAGTTAGGCAGCTCTGCTTAAAGTTATTACGGGTTCAATTCGGACCGAGACAAGGTTCATGTAACAAATGCGGAAATAACGGTCTATTTTAATTAGTTAACTTCTTAATCATTTAGACCGCTTCCTTTAAATACGCCACCTTCACTCAACCATCTGTTCTTACATTCCACCTCTCGCTTGTCATGCATTCTTCTCTTATTCGTCACTTTTCTAAAACCAATTCTTTGTTACTTTATAATTTCTACACAAACAGGCAAATCCCTGAAAAATATCTTTTGTTTCTTTTTTCTTCGCTTCTTTCTTTCTTTCCACTATTTACCTTCTTCCATCTGACGTGACGAAGGATCACTATACTAAACGTCGATAATCATTCTTTCTTTTCTACATTATTTTATAAATTGATCTTGGACTTTGATTTTTGTTTTATTTATGTTGTTACAGGATCTTTTCGGTTTGAACGGCAGTTTTTTAAAATAATTTCCACGTAACTAAACATTTCTAAACTTCGTATACTGGTAGAATGTGTTCATAAAACATCTTTTTCTCTTTTTTATTGAGAAAATTCTATAGTTTGTAAGATATTTGTTGCTTTTTTTCCTTCAATTTCTGCAATTTCAACCAATCAATGACGTCTATTGAGGTGAAAACATTCTGTGCCGTATGAATATGTCCCTCGTTTAAGAAACAGATTGGGTTTATTTACATTTGTGAAGAAAAAATATACCCTTCCCCACCCCTAACCCTAACTAACCCTAACCCTAAAACAGATTGAAATGCAATAGATCGATACTAGGGCCATAACTATGAGTGACAATTTCATATGATACTGCTAGAAAAAACTGCCGTTCAAACCGAAAAGTTCCTTGTTACATGTTATCCACCTGTTTATTAGTTTGTAAACTGTCTATGAATTAGTGAAGCAACAATTGTTTCTACACTTGTTATATTGCCGTATTAAACTTCGTCAATCTGCGTTCAAATTCTGCTGAGTCGGCTTAACTTTTCATTTTTCTCAGTGAATGGAATAAGTAGTCTTCAATCACTTAGGTCTATTTAAGTGAGTAACCCACTTCCTCGAATTTCTAGCATTGAAGCTATGTTAGACAAAGACGGTGGATTTGAAAAATCGTTAGAGGATTGGAAAAAAATCCGTGCGGCATTTGCAACTATTTTTTTATGTTCTGAATTCAAATCCGCCGAAATTTAATTTAGCTTTTCATGTTTTTTTTTTTTCCGGGAGTGATAAAATAAAGCTGAGTTGGAATTAGTTGACTGTTACTTCTCCGGAAGAAAGTATGATTATTAGGTTGGTGAGTTGACAGAATCAGAGCATGGGAAACATACCTTGCAATATTTGTTCCGCCTCCTTTTTTTTCTTTTGATCAAATACCTTCGACATTAAATTTGCCTTTCATCTTTCGGGATTGATAAAATACTAGTCAAGTATTGTGGTTGATACAATCGACTAACTCACTTATCTCGAAATTGCTATCCTCGTCCCTAAATAAAAAGCCTTTATTATGAAGAACGTTTTGCTGGAAGAACTGTTACAGCGTCGGACAATATGCTTTGTCCTATTTCTTCCGGGTCTTTATGTTCTGAGTTCAAGTCTCACTGAGGTCAACTTCACCTTTCATCCTTCCAGAATTGGTAGATTAAAATACAAGTCATGATCTGATTTAATCGACTACTCATTATCCTTAATACTGCTATACTGTTGTTCTTTAATAAAATTAGAAACCGTTATTATTTATATCTGTTTACTTGGACTTTCAAAGTAAAGCTACTGTTATAACGCTGATAAATAATTTACATCCAGAGCTTGTAAGTTCCCTTTTATTGCTTCAATGAATTTATAACCAGGGCATTTTTTAAAATCTAGAATGTCTTCCATCCATCCTTACTCCAATCTGTTGGGGAAGATACTCGAATTTTATTTGTCATTTGCCGACAAGGCAAACAATACCTTTTGAAATAGCTACGGAAGTTGTTGTAAGGGTAAACTACTATAATAAAGAGAAGAGCGACAGAAACACTGCAAATAATCGAGATACAATAGAGAATAATATAAACGATGTCGACGAAGGCGGAAAGAATTCCAAGAACAAAAACAACAAGTCTCTTATCAGAGATCTACCCGTTTAGAAAGGGCCTGTGTTTAAACAACACCAATAAAAGGTAACTATTGCAGTCCTACAATAAAAACGTTAATAACACGAATATAACGACAACAATAAGAACAGCAATATTACAATAAACAAGAGCGACAGCAATATCAATATCAAAAAAAATTTTTAATCATGTACACACAATGATAAAGACACCAGGGGATATGGTATGTGGGGTGCTTCCTGCAGAGAAAACAGGGATATCTAAGAAAACAAATCCTGAGTAAGTTCCCGTTTTCTTATTCATGATTTACTCGGGGAAGGGGTTATAAATGTGCATAACTTGGGAGAGAAACTTGTAGACGCTGATAATCTCCAACGTGACCTCAAGTCACTTGATATAGATGTGGTATTTGTTAATGAAACTAAGAATTGCAGCTCACGGCCACTCATAAACTAGGCTGATTGTGACATTTGCGTCTCGTTCGGGTGACTCGTTTCGATTAGCAGTTACAGTCAATGTGGTTTCCTGTATCTAGAAACATTCTTGGACACATGCCTCTCCATAATTAATGGGGGAGACAGAAACGCATATTTTCTTTGTGTTGTGGTAAAATGGAAATATTTGATCATTTCAGTTAGTTGTAATTGTATTGGACGATTTTATGAATTCGCCAATGATTTATAGAAACCCCAGAAAGTCAGCTAGACCGTATTTATATAGAATATTCATTAAGTTAAAGATAGTACTACTTAAAGATGGTATGCACAGCAGATAGCAGTCTGAACCCGACGAATCGTGAATGTATACATCATATCGGTGGTGTAAGTTGTTATTGTTGTTATTTTGTCCCATTCAACTAAGCACGATAATCCAATCTTTTCCGATATAATTGATCTCAGAGTACATTGGTATTATGTGTAGATACGTATCTGTTCATTATACATGATATGTTCATGATGTAAAATTTGCTCCACTGACTTTTTTTTTTAATTTGAGATGCAAGCAGATTCTACCAGTCAAATTGTTTTGGCTGGTATCCTTTCTGTTCATAATTTGAACAATAATTATTTTTACTTCTAACTTAGCAGAAGGTTAAAAATATTAGAGCAAGACTATAATTAATTATGTTGACTTCGGTACATTACTGGGACATATTTTATCGATCTAAACTGTTTTCTGGCAGGGCTAACATTCACGATATAGAGTAACTAAACACTGCAAGTACCCAGTTCAATACGATACGGATTCTGCTTTTAATCTACTTTTAATCGGCGTGGTCAAAAGAGAAAAGTTAGAGTTCATGACCCTTAACAGGATCTCCAAGGCTGGCTGAAGGAAAAGATAAAGTTATCCTCAAAACTTAACTTGACTTAGTTCGAATATTTGTAATAAAGTAGGCTAAAGACAGCTGCAGACAATATGGTAGTGCAATTTTTAAAACCACGTGGCACATTCCATCAACCATCATAAAACGGGCATGGTCTCGACAGTTTCGATCAGTCTCACTGGAAACGTTTCCAGGCTGCTGCACAGTGCGATTAGATGCGAAACCTTGTAATTGCGAAGCTAAACGTATAAACACGCACTAATGTAAATATCCAGAATTTTCTCTTTCACTCTCTCTCTCTCTCTCTGTACATACATACATACACACACACACACACAAAAACACACGCACTCACCCACCCACACACATATACATATATGAATGTGTGTATAGATATTAAGGGAAACGAATTACTGTAAGTAAACGTTTAGAAGCGACATAATATCCTTAATAACGTTATATTGTTTTACAATTCAATATTTTTAAAGTAGCAGACAAATATAAATTCCTCCATGAGCCTGAAAGGACTAGCTTTAAGTCGATATGTTACGGTTGACACTCCAGGATGATCAGGTACCCGTTCAATAATTCTGTTTATATACAAAATTAGGTTCTGCAGCCGTATTCTAACGCTTGTGCATGACTTGTCTCTTTACGAGTAATAGATTACTTACACTAATGTACTACAGTTGAAGTCATGTAAGTCGAAATCTGTTGATTTTTTTTGTCCCCACCTTGTATTGTTTCCTCTTTGTTGACCCCTTGTGGGTTATAAAGAATTCTCTTGTGAAAAAAAAATTCTGTTTATAATGAAGGAGAAATATACACAACTTTACATTTTTCAGTCTGACCTTGATTCTAACAACTTCTTCATACACCTCACTACATGAATAGGCATGACGAGATGCATTTCTTCTCTAGATATGATTTTAGTCAGTTGTAGGTTTCTCCAACTTAGAAATCTGAAGAACCATTCTTGTGGTGAACTATATTCTCTCAGTTTGCAGGTAAATCTAATTACCTACTTTAATTAGTTTACGGTAAAAGACACTGATCAAAGAAGGCGCTGCTATTATATGTAAATTAATTATTCAATGCTTGAAAGACAGGTATCTTAACAATTATGCTACATGCAGCAGTTTATAAAGTAGATTATTTTCCTGCTGCTGAGAAAGAGTTGATTCTGGATGAAACTGTAGTTAGTGAGCAATTCTAAAAATATAAGTGCTTTTGTTTATTTATCTATACCGCTCGGTGCTTGTATACCTATGTTTGATTCTCGTCTGCTTACTCTGCTAACATAATTATCAAGCTTTAAAAAGTCAACAGGAAACAAATCTGATATTCGTTTTCGGTAGTCTCTTAAAAATATTAATTATAGTTAGAAACAGTAGATCTATCCTAGTATTTCATTACTTTCTTTCTTTCACCACTTGGATACTTAAGGCCGTTTTAAAGCATGTGCGCATTGGATAGATACTCAAGAACCCCATGGGTCCAAGGGTAATAATCTTTGGTAGCAACAGTGGTAGCTGTAGTAAGCTTAAATCTATTGTTTACTGCAGCATTCATGGCTCTTAACGCTCTCTTGTGGAGGCGGAGAACAACTTCTGATAATTACCTATATTCCTATATCACAGATTCAAATGAAACAACAAAATGAATTTTCATACGCTTTGGATATTTCTTTATAGATGCAGTTTCAATTGCAATCTATCGCATAATATATCCGCTTCCTCAGATTATCATCTTTATTTCCTTATTGTCAATTTTTCGTTTGTAAAATAAATTATATTTTAGAGTGTATATAATTTACGAGCCGAGAAATGAAACAGCAAATGTCTCTCACACGATATACAGTAAATATCGAATAACACTTGGTCGTTTCCTCATTATATAAATACACAGACGTGAATTTGATCCTCAGATGGAAGAATACTTATGTACACAGACAAAAATAAATAATATCTGTTTCAATATAATCTTCGTTAGGTTCCATATAGGCTCAATGATTCAGGTTTTCAAGGGAGAAAAAGTTCACATCTTTCTCAAGAGTATTCATTAGCAACGAGAGTGAAGTGAAATAGTTCTGAGAAGAATTTAAAGGGGTTAGCTAAAACTTTGTACCTACAGTATAGTGATTTAGTGCTTACTAGTTGGGTGTGTTATAAAGATTTTCTTTTGACGAAGTACATGGCAGTATTTTTAGGATAAAGACAGGAATAGGACACTACGATGTTCATGCCCTTTTGAAATTGAAATGAAAATTGTCACCGAAAATTAAAGCTGGTTCACATTTCGATAGTAAAAATATATATATATATAAAATAAAATAAAATACAAAATGGGACAAGAACGCAAAATATCCGGATAACTAAATGATATAAAAAGGGAGAACAAAACGTCCAGATAGACGATGCAAAAAAACACGGACGGATCATTCGAAGCCTTTTATCTTCAGTCAAGAACCGGATCATCCTCGCAATTTCGGCTGATTATCTTAAGATTGCTCCAATCTGGCCAGCCTCAAGGAAAAACTAAGCTAAGAGCATTAGATTTCTTGGAAAAAAGCATCGAATGTATACGAAACAAGGACGGAAAAACGGACGATGTTACACGAATATAAATACAAAAATAATACAAAAAAATAATAATAATAATAATAACAGGACATAACAACAGGCGTCTTTCGACTGGGGACGAATTGAATTCAGCTGGCGTGTTGAGAATTAAGCCTTACGGCAGATGGAAGAATATTGATGTGGCGGTGACCGTGGTCAAACACAAAAAGGGCTAGCAGTCGGCCAACGGTCACGTGAGAAGAGAAGAGAGAGAAAAAGAGGAACAAAAGAATTAAGGAGGAGGAGAAGAGAGAGAGCGAGAGAGAGTGTGTAGCAGTATATAGATGGAAGAATCAAGGAGTAGCGAAAAAAAGAGAGACAGGGACATAGTGAAGTGCGGGAGAATGAAGGAGAAAGTCACCTCGGCAGAATTTGAACTCAGAACATAAAGACTGACGAAATGCCGATAAGCATTTTCATTTTGCCCGGGATGTTAAAGATTCTGCCAGCTCGCCACCTTAATGTTTGTATTGTATTGGTTTCAAATTTCGGGAACAAGGCCAGCAATTTATGGGGTGGGGTTAAGTCGATTACATCAACGTCAGTGCTGAAATGGTCGTTATTTTATCGACCCCAAAATGCTGAGAAGCAGTTCTGTAAAAAAAATCAACAGAGTCAACTGATATAACCAAGTAAATTTAATTTTTAATTTGGCTCAATCTAGTATCCTTTTTGTACAGCTGTTGTCACCATTGTTGTACTGATGTGGATACTGCTTAGTCTAGGTCAACTTAATTCAAATATACCTTCGATTAAAAGCAATCCGACTGCGTGAGTGAATCGGTAGCAGCATTTATTCTCTCTCTTTAAGCTCTGAGTTTAAATTCCGCCGATGTCAGCTTTGCCTTTCGTCATTTTGGGATCGATCAAATGTATCAATCAAGTACTACAGGCACTGCAATCGGCTAAACCTTGTCATCTACAGTTACTGGCCTTGTGACAAAATGTGAAACAATTTAATGAGTTATTTTCTAACGTGGTAATGAGAAATTTGATAGAGGAGGGTCCCTTATTTATAGTTAAATTAAGCTACCACGTAGAAGCTACCTAATTATGATTTATGCAACAATACACACGAGTGGCATGCTTATTGCACCATCCTCTCTTTTTACATGAATATCAACTCGCTTTGATTATCCTCGCGCTATTTACAATATTTATTTGAAAAATGTATATTGACACATATATGTAACGTGCTGATATGTGTCCATCCAGAGAGGAAATAGTGATTAATTTAAAAAATTTAAATACGAAAAATGTCATTTGAAATGTTACATTAGATAAGTTTTAAATGTCAAATATTATATACAACCAAAATATAGAAAGTCACTTTTAGTAGTAAACTTATTTGATGTTGGTACAATCCTAAGAACAAAAAATTTAAAGGTGAGAATAAAACATATGTGCACACATCTTTTCTATAAATTCACTATAACTGACTAGAAGTTATTAAATATTCCAACTTGCAGACAGTTTAACTAATTTAGGTCAGGAACCGGATACAGAACTTCTTACCAAGGGAAATAAAGTTCTAGTGACTAGTTGTAGTAGGTCTATAAATAAGGAAACGACAAAATATTTAAATTACATGAAAGATAAACAGAATATAATGACAAGGAAGTTAAAATTAAATCTGTTTATAAGAGAGATTACTTTTCAACAACTATCTCTACATCTATAGTAAATGCTTATAATACAGGATTAGTGCAATGTTATCTCAAACGCTTTTGTAATACTTTTTCCCACTATTTAATTTAAAACAGTTTTCCATTAGAATTTCTTCATCGGGTTCCAAAAGTGTTGTTAGTTTGTTAGACTTATACCATTGTCGAAATTGAAATGTGGAAGCTTAGCCCAATTCTTGGTGCTTGCAGAGCTATTGAGGAGGAACTAATTAACTAGTGTGATGAATGATAATACATTGTATTAAAGCTAAAAGGAGAAAGAGTAACCGGTAATAGTTTATTTTTAACAACAAATACGTTTTAAACCCTTTCTGAATGTGCGGCGCACATTGGGATGCAAGAGAATTTCAGTAGAATTTTGTTTTTACGTTTCATATTGCTGAACACTTAAAAGGAAAATACTAAGTACAAATTTATAATTTTTAAAAGTGGATATATTTTAAACTTTTAAAACTACATTGTATAATTCTTTTTTAAACTTTTAATACTTTTTATTTTAACCATTTAGGATTTAATACCACGGCTGCATATACTTATTCGTTTCCATTTTGGATAAATGACAAAGTGTCCATAAATTGTTTGCATGAGCAAACTTGACACCAGGATTTAAAATCTGATCAGTGTCGCAAAATAGACATACATTCTGGAAGATCTGATTTTGGAATGTAGTGAATACGAAAGCTTTCAGTTTCCTGTCAACGAAAACTCTCAACACTCATATTAATCTAAAAAATAATCAGGACATAAATTACCACTGAAAATGGATTTTCTGATACTGATTTACGGAAATAGCTTTCTAATAACCGTTTTTAGCGTAACAATATATTATATTTATTGGAAAATATTTCATGCTTGTTATTTATTTCCTGCCATTTTATCCTGCAACAATATGATTTCTCGAGAAATCTTTATTTTTAAAAGGAGAGGAGAAAGATAATTAAAACTGCATAAATTTCTTCTCAGTCACAAATAACTTAAAGCCGATTTATTTGTGTAAATAAACCTCTCTTAGGTATACGTAATCATAAGAAAAGTTTTCAATAGGCATCTAAAATTATTTGTATGCTAAAATGTGCGACACTGAGTTTCGCTAAAATTATTGTGTGTTTGTTTATATGCGATACCAAATATAAGACATTAGTAGAAAAGTAAATCCAATTGGTCAAAGAAATTCCTTGCAAGAATCTCTTTTCCATTTTGCCATCTTTCAAAATTTATTTGGTTTTTGCTTACCTTAAATACAACACTAAACATTAACAGTTTCATGTAGTTATGTTCATTTATAAGAAATATCTACGATCTCTGAGCAACAGAGTTATCTGATAATTCAAAATTATAATTTGAAAAGTATGTCATTAAAGCAAAAGATAAATAATATATGTGAGTTTTCTTTATTTTAATTCGCGAAATTTTTCAGTGAAAATTTTTCTTTGGATTATAGATGTTTATATCCGCTTGAAAGATGATTTCTGCCACAGTCTACGTTTTCTGCTTTCGGTCGCAGGTGCTATATCGGGGTTCTTATGCGTTATTTGGCCTCAGGCTGGAACGGTTCGATAAGTCTACATTCAAAAGCATACCAGTCGTGACCGTCAAATCGTTTTGGGAACTACGTTATTCTGTGTATTTCCCCCATTTTTCTCTTTTTCTATTTACATTTATTTGAAATAATGATTGAAAGATTCCACCAATACTCTATATAAATGTATCAGTATATTATCAGAGTAGTGTACAAATATAGGGTTGGGTTGGCTGTATGGTTAAGACCGCTTTGTAGGCACTTAATTTCGGGTTCAGGCCCACTGCGTGATACCTTGGGCTTAAGTCTTTCACTAAAGCCACAGGCTGCCCGACTAATGCCTTGTAAATGAATTTCATAGAGAGAAACTGTGTGGAAGCCTACTTATATATATATATATATATATATATATATATACACACATATGTTTCCACGTATTTTGACTAAATCTCAGTCATACAAAATGTCCTATGACAGTTCAGCATTCCTTTTAGTCTATAACAACTGTTGATTCTTAGATTTCAAACCCTAAGATGTGACATAATATATGGGTTAATAATTAAAAACTGTTGCTCTCTCATTCAATTTTGGCCTCATTCTCAAGTACGTTGGTTGCATATGCATCATTAATTACTTTTATATGGAATACAGTGTGTCACCTGCTCAAGCTTCTCCGAGGTCGCATAGTAAAACATCAAATTCCAAGTGTTTCCTTACCTCGCTACATCCCACTTCTGAAGAAATTTTCGGTAAACTATAAGTCTTATCTGAGAAAAAACCCACGACATTGAAAAGCTTCCTGAACCAATATTAATTCTAAGTTGATGCTTCTGGTTCTGTGAAAGCTTTCAACTAATAATAAAATATATTTAATTTCGATGTCAAGGGAACGGATTTCCTGTAAAGTCAATCATACTTATCCTGTATTTTTTACCCCAGTACTGTTACAACAAGTGCCCTATAGAACATTACGTTCGTTTGAGTTATATCATTCAGAATGTGTCGTAATTCTGGTTACTTCTGTTTTGCTGAATAATATGTTTCATTATTTAAGAATGTATATAGGAGTTAAGAAAAACACAAGCTTGCATTTCTTACCTTATAGAACAAAATATAAGTATACACGTATATGTAGACATATTCAAATGGGTGCGAATATAATTATACACACACACATATACATATGTATGTATGTATGTATGTATGTATGTATGTATGTGTGTATGTATGTATGTATGTATGTAAGTATGTATGTATGTATACGTATATATATATATATATATATATGTGTGTGTGTGTGTGTGTGTATGAGTAGTGAGTGTATGTATGTACGTATATATACACATGCATATATGCTGTTTATGTATACAAGCAAACATATACGTGCCTTTTGTGCGTGGGTGCATGGATGTATAATAGACTCTGTGTGTGTTTGTGTGTGCGTATATGTGTGAGCATACATATACATAAATACATATGTATAAATGCATGCGTATATATCCGTATGTGCGTGTGTGTATATATATATTTGTGTGTGCATATATATTATTATGTATATATTGTATGTATATATATTATTACATACATATGTGAAGAGTGTATGTGGATATCTATATGTAGCCACGTACTCACATAGATACTTATCATCACAGGATGTACTTTACACAGGGTGTGTGTTTTGACATTTATATTAATTATTTAAATCTTTGGTTGTCTCTAGTAAAAGAGCAGAAATATGAAGCGTTTTTGAGAGTTAATAATGAACGACGCTTGCTCAACATAAATCCGACAAAATATTTATGATTTGGAAGTGGAATAAACGGTAAATAGTATTTTATGGCATCACATTCATCTTGTAGGAAGCCAAAATTACTCGCTTTTCATGGATATTGCAAACACAGCTTCCGGAGTCAAATATTTAAAGTTAACAGCATTTTGCTACTAGTTTGATATTTACAACTTTTATGAATTTAATCAATACAGGCCTACAGTAGAAAATTATTACTATTATTATTATTATTATTATTATTATTATTATTATTATTATTATTATTATTATTATTATTAGGTTTATCATTTTGAAAATCTTATTTTCAAATAATCTGTACATAAAGTTATGAGTTTTAATACAGCTGATGGTAAATTTGCCTTTCATTTCAGAATCAGTGACGTTTGGTCGACTGCAATCTCAAAATCTGTGGCCATTTTCTATATTTAGATAAACATCGTTGTGCAGATTTTTGCTTCAATTAAGTTCAGTGCACAACCAATTCCTGTATGGTGATTGCTATTAGGTTGTCAAAAAAGTTCTTGCGGAATTTTGGTTTTAAATGATGTATTTTCAAATTGATTTTCGTTAAATTACTTTAAATGTATATATTATTTTATAGCCCATCTTTCGCTCTATCTAATCATGTTACTCTTTTTTACTTTTGAATAATTAGGCCATTTTTTCCGGAACGTTGAATACAACATGGACAAAAAGCAAATTCGCACAATTTTCTTATTCCAGTTCAAGCTAGGCCAAAAACATGCTGAAACACCTCGTGATATCAACGATGCGTTTGTCTCAGGAACTACTGATGAACGTACAGCACAATGGTGGTTCAAGAAATTTCGTAGCGGTGACGAGAGTCTTGAAGATGATAAGCGTAGTGGTCGGCCATCGGATGTTGACAGCGATCAACTAAGAGCCTTAGCCGAAACCAATCCATGCACAACTGTTCGAAAGCTTACTTCTGGATTAGACGTAACGTATACAACTTCCAACCACTTGAAAGAGAGTGGAAAAACAAAAATACTTGAGAAATGGGTGACGCACGAATTGAACAACAACCCCAAAAACGCCGATTTCAAGTGTCGTCTTCCCTTCTCGACCGGATTGTCACTTGCAAGAAAAAGTGGATTCTTTACAACAACCGGCGACGCTCAGTTCAGTAGTTGGACGCCGACGAGGCTCCACAGCACTTCCCGATGCCAAAGTTGCACCAAAAGAAGATCATGGTGATTGTTTGGTGGTCTGCGGACGGTCTCATCCATCACAGCTTTTTGGATCCAGGCGAAACCATTACGGCGGAGAAGTACCGTCAGCAAATGGATGAAATGTATAACAAACTCCGGCAACAACAGCCAGCATTGGTCAATAGAAAAGGACCAATTCTTCTCCACAACAACGCTCGGCCGCACGTCACACAACTGACCCTGCAGAAGTTGAACGAATTGGGCTACGAAACTCTGCCTCATCCGACATACTCACCAGACCTCTCGCCTACCAACTACCACTTTTTAAAGCAAGCATCTCGCCAACTTCCTGCATGAGAAATGCATCAAAAACCAAGACAATGCAAAACACGCCTTCAACGACTCTATCGCCACCAGAACGCAAGATTTTTACGCTATTGGTATAAATAAACTTTGTTTCGCGTTGGTAAAAGTGTGTTGATTCTGATGGTGTTTATTTCGATTAATAAAGTTTTGCGTGAACCGAGATATGTGCACCTGAATTTAAAGGTTAAAAACCGCAAGAACTTTCTTGACAGCCTAATATAATTTCATTTCAGTTAAGACATTATGCGCTTAGGGAAACCTCATGAATATCACATAATCTTGTTTCGCATCACCTCTACATTTATCATTTGAATTATGAACTAGTTTGGAGCTTTATCAAGGTATTGGTGCCAATTGAGAATGTTTCATCTTCCTCTAACTTCATATTAACAGAACTCCATTGTGGGTATTAGTCCATAAACATAAGAATGATAATTAATGATGTTATGTACTTAAGATGAGAGGATTAGTACGTTTTCTTACATATTCAAAATGAATATCCAAAGTGAGTGTGAGTGACTGTGTGTGTGTGTGTTTGTGTGAGTGTGTGGGGAGGAGAAAGAGAGAAAGAGACAGAGTGAGAGAGAAAGGGAGAATGAGAGAGAAAGATTGAGTGAGAGAGAGTGTGTATGTGTGTATTAATTAACAAATGAATAAGAGGAATCTCATAATAAACTTCATTAGCTTACATTTGCAATAACAACTAATGAAAGTGATAACGTAATTCCTGTTCTTTTGTCATTCGTTACTGTTATGCTTTGTTCCAACTTGGTGGTTCCTATAAAAGTCAGGAGCGAAGAGCGTCACACAATTCACATCACTTCATGGCGACATTAAACATTACCAATACTATGAAGTATAAATATCTTGAGTCATAAAACTGATAAACAAAAGACACATATATACATATAATATAATATATGCGTGTCAGAGTGTGTGTGTATGAGCGTGTGCGTGCGCGTGCGCGTGTGCGGCTATGTGAGTGTGTGTGTGTGTGTGTGTGTGTGTGTGTGTGTGTGTTCGTGCGTGTGTTTATATATATATATATATATATATATTCATGTATATATATGTTATACAGATATATATACACGACAGGCTTTTTCAGTTTCTGTCTACGAGATCCACTGACAAGGCTTTGGTCGATCCGAATCAATAGTAGAAAACTCTTGCCCAAGGTGTCTCGAAGTGCGACTGAACCCAACCGCAATTATGTGCTTGGGAAGCAAATTTCTTAACACTTGGCCACCTCTTTCATTGTATGCACACATACATACATACATACATACATACATACATACATACATACATACATACATACATACATACATACATACATAGTTAATTATTTGCACGTTACTGGTAGTAAAATAAATAATTACAAATTGCTGGAGTCGACAATATCCATGTCGCAAAATACATAGCTTCATGTCTATATCAGAAACCACCATTATTGTTACTATTTTCACTATCATCATCTTTGCTGCTGTCGTTATCATAGTCATTAATGATGTTTTATCACTAAAATCATGACCATTATTACTGAGAGCTTCGAAAGATACTCATAATTTTCCGAATTATAAGTGTGAGGTATTATACCTAATAAAAAATCACAATTTGTATGAATAATCCAAATTGTTCAGTCAGGTCGTATGCCTTAATATAAAGAGTAACTAAATCTTAAAAACTCACCCTGCTTGTTTGAAACAAAAATGGGAAGGGCATACAAGAAATATAAAAAAACACAGTTTCAGTCAACATCAGTGATTCTCTATAGCCGTTTTCTTTGTAGGAAGTAACATAACGCCTTCAAAATACACCCTGCTGTCTTTAAGCGAAGGACACATAAATAAAGCAATTGTAAGGTGTTTGAGTTAACGTAGGTGCTTCTGCATAATCGTTTCACCTGCTAGAAGTAACAAATCTCCTTCACAAAAATCTGTATTTTCTTTATGGCGAAGGACACATATATTTTTGTAGCTATCCCTAAAAGAGGAGCAACTCCAGAGGTGGAATACCTTTGATCTGAAGTAAACTCCGCGAAGGTTGACCAATAGGTTAAGCAACAGCTACAACAGCTATTAAAACTTGTTTTCTTTTTATTAATCTAACAATAATTCGGCACGATGAAAGTCTATATTATTCCTGTAATATTTCATCTCGCTACCCACTGACCTATAATTTCAGTTCATGTTTGCTGAGCCAGTCAGTCTCCATTCTCATCATTTCTTTCCTTTCGTATCTGATCATTTATGTATAAGCGCCTCACATAGACATCTTGTCCCTGATATAAGTTATTCTCCAGTCTCCGTCCGTTTTTAAGACATATCTAACCTTGAACTTCATCGCCATCTTGTTTGTTTTTATAATTTACCCGATTACTGTAGAATCTTTAAGGCATGAAAGATAATGTTAATGCTAAACCGATACTATAGCTATTTTATAAAGAAATCCTTAAAACACATCCACTTCCTACATATGGCAAAAAATATAGCTGTGGGCAATATGAACATTTGTCCCTCGTTTCCTTCTACCCTTTCTCTTTCTCCATCCTTTTCCTTTATGTCTCTCCTCCCTCTCCATCCTTACCCTTTTTCTCTCCTCAACTTCCTCACCCCTTCACTTAAACTGTAGTTCTTTTTACCCTGTCATTTTCTCTCTGTCCGTCTTTCTTAAATCTTTTATGTGTGACTGCGTCCATTTTTATTTGTTTCTCTGTCTTTTCATCTCTCTTCATATTATTCGTTCTCTTTCACGCCTTTTGCTCCCTTCTCATTACATACGTGTATATGCGTGTGTGTTCCAACGTTTGTAGACATATATATATATATTTATGTGTGTGTGTGCATATGACTTCCTCTCTCTTTCCATTTATATAAATACACACACATACGTAGATATATGTATGTGTGGGCATATATATATATATATATATATATATATATATGCATACTCATATATACAATACATGCATGCGTTATATGTATGCGAAAATGAGCGAAAGGAATATAGAGTGGATAAGTGTGTGTATGTGTGTGTGTTTTTGTGTGTATGTGTGTGACGTGCGTGTACATATGTTTGTGATTTTTTTATTGTTTAAGTTTGGAGTGAGAGGTTGTGCCCATAGCTTTCACAGTCCCTTCGAGACTTATTGTTTCGGGACAGATTAAAGCTCTACTCGAATGCATGCATTTTGATAACTGCACAATAAAAAGAAAGAAAGAAAGAAAGAAAGAAAGAAGAAAGAAAGAAAGAAAGAAATACATTTACTGAATGGAGGGACAAGATTTAGAATTTAGAGCCGGAGTGGAGGAACATTATGTGCGACAAGAGGAATATAGCCATGGGAACGTGTTGTGTCTTATAGGAGATGACTTGAAACGAGCCAGCTGTGTGAAGCAACGTATTATTGGTAGAAAAGGCAAAGAAATGAAACATGGGGAGACCAGAATTTGAACTATTTCATGTCAATCAGTTGCAATTTCTGGATGAGTAATAATTGTACCATATTACATGTGGGATCAGTACTCTGTTGTGGATCTCATCTGAGATTTGTCGAGTGATTAGTAGTTGTTGGGTGGTGGCAAATTTTCGAGGTCTCCATAGAAAAGCCAGCCTTTGCGATACAGTATCTTTAATGCTAAAAAGAGTATTCATTGAAAGGGTTTTGTTTCCTCTGTTTTGTTGTTGTTGATGTGTAGTGAATGCGTCTTTCTGCTGTTGAAGGAATAGGGGTTGGTATGACTCCTCTACAGTAGGTTTTTAATATCTGTTAATGAAACTACAGCTGGATTAGTGTGAGTTTTCTAAATTGCACGTAGGTAACACTTATCCTTTTCTTATAATTCCTCGTTTTCTCTGCCCAGTGGCCGAAGCCTCGACTCTGAGTCCAAGTCACACACTAAATGCCCTACTCTTAACTTGATATCAATGTTATCTGATTCGTAAACGAGCTATTGAGCACACCTCCAACATTCTGTCAATCATGCAACCGCCTACAGAACGTTATTCGGTACCAAAAACAATATCCACTCCACCACCCGATCTCTCAGAGACAGAACTTCTGCTTCATTTGCCAGACCCGGCTTCCGCTCCTACATTTCTTGAAATCCCACTCTCTTCCTTTAGACGTTGCCGCCTAGTCAGCAGTTCATTCGCTCTTAGTCATACACAATTTGAGACATCCACCTGTTCTCGTGCTCGTGTTACAACACTCGCCCTTTAATTTCCGAAATAACAATTCTACTTAGCCTTAAGTCCACAATCTATGTTCTCGACCTCTTTTCCTCTGCCTCCATCAATCTGTACACTGTATTAAATACAAAATATGCAATGCACTGTATATAAACACATTTATTACGTTTTATGCAAACTATTTTCGTGTATATCAGTATGGTATTGTTACATCTCAAAAACAAAAAAATAATTAATCTGGGCACATCCACTACTACAGAATTAAGAATGGGCTACATTTCCTCTCATTCTTCTCTCCTGATATACATGGACGAACATACACAAACTACTGAATTATTCCATGTATAAGCCTACACGCTCACAGGGACATCTTCATTAATATACCCTCATATTCTCTAACACACTACACGCGCGCGCACGCACACACGCACACACACACACACACACACACACACACACACACACACACACACACACACACAACCGATTGTACTGCGTATGTATATTTCTATACACACATCTAACATTTCAGACCACCATCTACCTTTACTCTCTTTGACTCGGGAACTACGTTCTTCCAACCTAAGAATTCCGGTCCCTGCTACTGAATATATTTTACATGAAACGCATAAAATTCTCTTTTCTTTTCCACGTGAAAGGGCTTAAGACCGAAAGAGCAGACCGTTTTCCTTCCTCACATAATGACATCTTTATAATCTAGCGACTACACGTCCTCTTACTCTTCATACTAAGTATACTTCAAATAATACTAGCATCGTCTAACGTTTCCTCGTTCAACAGCACAATGACATAATTACTGTACATATCAAGGAACTATTCTTATACTCACTAATCATTAGCCATGGATTACATATAACTGCAATCGCCAATGTTGCTAACATATTTGAATCACAAGCGCAAATTGTCTCATCTGACTATTTCACATCCCCATCATGGTCAAAAACAACTCTCAGATACTGGCCTTTCTATTTATAGCTGGAACGTACTTCAGCTTCCGATAGTTGTAAACTTTCGACAAGGTTCAAGTGAAGCTCACAATAAAATACTTCTCCCAAATTTAGGACGAGGCAACTGCTACTGAACACACAGATATAGTTGTCCAGGTAGCCTAGACACTCGGCTAATTTATGCGAATTCACCTTCGAACAAGCATCAATCTCTTGGTAGTTGGCTCACGCTGTTTTTTTATCACTTCAAAAGTAATCTCTTCCCCGAAATTGAATGGTTTCACACCACTCCCATATAGGCTGAGTCCATAAATATATATCTCTTTTATTCTTGTCATCCATCATGCGTCTATTCCCTACTCCTCGCACTAATCGCTTTTTCCAAACTTTTCTTTCCATGACATCAAACCTCTGGAATTTCCTCCTTGTACGTGTATTTCAAATTGGGCACCATCACTTCCTCTGACATCAACAATATGCTACGTTTTCTTTAATCCCACCCCTACTGACACCATGCACATGTATATGTGCTCATTACTGGTTCATTCTACGTATAAGCTTTCATATACTGTAATGTGCTTACTCATAATTGTCCCAAACTGATTGTGAATAGAATGAGCACAACTCTTTTTACTAGACTGAGAAAAAAAATGAATGAAAGTTTGATATAGAGAAAGAAAGAAAGAAAGAAAGAAAAAAAGAAAGAAAAAATATAGAATACGAGGGAGCGGGGCGTTAAAAATGACCTTTTTGACGATAGATGGAAATAATCTGTCAATCAGTTAAAATGTATAGAAATAAAAACAAATATTTTAGAGTTCTGGAATGTGTAATGGTTGGCAATAAAGCTGACAGAGTCTAGATTATATTTCTACAGAGATTTTTGTCTTGACAATTCTATCGCTTATCGAAGATCCAGTTTTTCTTTTGTCTTCTTGATTGATGACAATTCTGAAATAGCTACGGAAGAAACAGCGAACAAAAGACATGTTGTCACTCGACGATTATAAATTAGATTTTCAGACTTTAAAATCTCTTTTTAACTTTGATGTATGTTTACACACATGTACATATATCTCCGTATACAATGTATACTTACTTAACTGCAAATAAAGAAAAAAATGAGTCACGAAATTAGGAAACATTCAGTAGAAATTTTATCATTTGTCGTTAAATAATCAGAATCTTATTTTCCTATCTCAACAATCTGTTTCACTCTCTTGATCTCTCAAATCTCTGTCTTCCCATGTCTCGCTTTCTCTCTAACTATTTATCTCAGAGTCTACATGCGTGTGTCTGTATACGCATATTTATCTGTTTGCCTGTCAGCTTACATACATCCACGCACACGCACACACATACATGTGTGCGTGTGTGTGTGTGTATATATATATAATATATAAGCATAAATATATATGCCTATATATATATATATATATACTCATATACATATGTATATGTATATATATATATATATATATATATATATATATATATTATATATATATATATATATATATACATATATATATATACATATATATATATTATATATATATATATACATATATATATATATATATATATATATATATATATATATACAAGCAGGCACACTCATACGTATATATGCATGTATATATACTACTTATATGCATATATTATTTGTATGTATGAGAGAAAGAGAGGGTGAGAGAGAACAGAGAGGAGTATAAAAACAGTGAACAATTCCGTAGAACAACATAGATTTATCACAATTCAGTCAAAAATTTACTTCTCTGTTATTACTTTTACGTCTATAGCTATTTAAATCTTCAATTTATCTTTGTATTTATCTATTTAACCAACAAACTTATGTTTATTAATAGGCTACACTGCCACGCTATATTTATAGTCATTCGACAATAAAGATCTTAACTAGTTATATAGCAACTGACTGACTGCAGTGGCATATACAGAATCGTTTTCAGTGCGGTTGCATACATAGCCTTCTTGGTATTTAGGGAGTTTTGATAGTCAGCCTGCAGACTTTATTTCAATTATACTGTCATGACGTAGATATTAGAAACAAGGTTTTCTTTCGTTATAGATGAGTCGCTTACTGAAAGAATGTTATGAAGAAAATGTTTATTTATTGTATAAGTGTAGAGTTTAAAATTTTCCAGAAAGGTATGAAGCTCATGCCGACTGATTAAATTACCCTTATAAATGTATCTTGTATATGTATCAGAAATCAAATCTGCTAGACTTTAAGGTGAGCAGCAAAATGTTCTGCTCTAAGTTAATGTCAAGTCAAGCTTGCAACTGTTTTCTATTCCTGGTATCAACCATTTTAGTTCATTTGCATACATTAACTTTCACAACAGAGGATCTTATCCCTCACCCTCTTAAAATCTGAGACATCGAATTCAGTGCCAGCTTGTTTGCAGACATAGCTAGAAACAGATGGGACACAACATACCATCCTTATTACAAGAGATTACTACGTTTTTCATTTAACTATATGAAAGGGAGCAGAGGCACTACTGCAATGAACGTAAAAGTCTATATCACGCCATAAAGACTGTAATCACGCCATAAACTTTGAAAGGCAGTAAAAAAATATTTTCGCTATGTACCCAAATAACATTTATTATGTACCCAAATAACATTTACTATGTACCCAAATAACATTTACTATGTACCCAAATAACATTTACTATATACCCAAATAACATTCGCTATGTACCCAAATTACAGTCTATGATAAAAACTTGTTAGGGCTAAAACAAGCTTTAAATTGTGTAGTGGAAAAATTCATAGAGTATTGAATCAAATATATAGTTTCGGTCGCTCATTTTTTCAACAATAACCTGTTTAATCATTCGGTTTTCATTAATCTCAAAGAAATTTATTAAACAAACTGCAATGTTTTTGATATTTCCTTATATCCATTAATGAGTGGAGTGCTTTACTGAATTGCAATTTCAGTATTGAGTCAGTGAAGTGAACTCGGTATAGTCACTCAGCCTGCTAATAATTTAGGCAAGTATAAGGCTAGTAATTTTGAGGGGAAGGGTAGATCAATAGCATTAACCTCAGTATTTAATTGGTACATTGTTTCATCGACCCTGAAAAGACGAAAGTTGAACTCGGTAAGATTTCAACCATTTCCTTTTACGTTTATCTTAGGTCCTCTGTCGGTTCACTCGGATAGAAGATTCCATCTTGCTATTCTTTCCTGCGACATTCTAATCCCTTATCCGTAGCACCGAGCTGAGACTTCTCAGAGGGGCCTGGAGACCTCCTTGATATCAGAGACACGAACCCTGTCGAGTAACATTACTCCAGACACCATTCGGAAGGTCTCCATTTCGGTTGCTCGTATTCGCGATCGTTCCTTATCAGTCATTGCCCAACATTCACAATGATAGGCGAGGATAAGCACGATAATCAGAGAGAAGATAGGAAGCTTGGTTTTTTACCAGTCTCTCCGTTTCTGAGGATCACGCAATTCTAACATACAAATCCACCTCCTGCTTCCCATCGCTCGTAAATACGGTTCCAAGATACCTAAACCTATTTGCCTTAACTGTGTCCATTTTTGCAGGTCAAATACAAATACCAGCTTGGTGTGTGAAGCGGATGTGACCACCAAAAACTGCTGTATGAAAGCTGTTCAAAAGAACAACCATACCGCATCGTCCGTCGCGTGGGAAAGTAAGAGATGTGTTCGAATCTTAGGTGGAGGGGTCTATTCGAAAATTATATTGCGGTATTTACGCAATACCGATAGAACAGGCAATAAATAAACCAGTAACTTGTTCTGGCCGGCGTGGGATGCCTACCTCCGGACCCAGAAGCGGTACCCAGAGGGAATAACTCTGAATTATTTACATATATGTGTTTGTGTGTGTGTGTGTGTGTACAGAGAGAGAAAGAGAAGACTCATACCAAATGATGTTCTTTCCTTTGCTGATGAAGAAAAGAAATATCAGAAACATACAAGTGTCTAGGATAAATTAATATTTTAAAAATATTAATATTTCCTAGTATTTTGAGTGCATATTCTTATATTTGATTAGATTACACACATACATAGATATACACGCTCACTCAAACACGTAGTCACATGAAATATTTACTTTTATTAATGGTTTCCTGTGTCAAATTTCAAACACATACATGTAAATGTATATATGTTTATATATGTGTATATATGCTTACATATGTGTGTGCACTCGCGCGTGGCAGTGTGAGTGCGTGTGTGCATGTGTGGTTAAAAAGTCTGCTACTTAATTCCTATATTTGACGATAAATTACGATAAGCATGAGGTATGGTTATTAAGTTGAAATGGGCATTAATTCAAGTGTATTTAGCCTGGACCTTGAATTAGACTACCATTCTGTAAAACATAATATAAAGTATGTTATCTTAGGCTTGTATTCATTGAAGCCTTTCGTAGACCACAATAGAGAAATCTTGTTCGTATAGTATTTAGAAAAGTACTTATGATATATCGATCCCAGTATTCGCTAAAGAACTTTACTGCAGATAAACTACGATTAAAGTTATTTGAAAAAGATATGAATTCCGAGACATATCAAATTAATGTCTCCAGCCTACTTCATGCTTAAAGCATTTCCCATCGCATGTGTATGTAATGTAGCTCAGTTGCAATAACTTCTATTTGACTTCCAGCAGAGACATTCCTGTTTCAGATGAGCTATTGAATTAGTGTAGGAGAAGTCTCTTTGCTAAGAGTAAAGTTCTGTAAAATGCAACTACAATATTTGATCTACATCTATCTTTAGCTCTTACAGAGACCTCTTTGGATTTCTGAGGTCTTCATATGTAAATATTTTAGCAATACTTATGACCATAAAGAATATAAAAACTGGTACATCCTCAAAATTTATTTCCTTTTATTTTACATTCCATACAGCATATTTTAATGGTTATGGCGAGCTACACAAAGTTCCACTGCACAGAGTAAGGTTAGTTGCACGTGAGGCCGGGCATAATATTCTGTGCAGCTTCGTTCAGGGTCTTTCAACAAACTAGGTCTGCTTCGAACCAAGCTTGTTGAATAACACTGAACGAAGCTGCACAGAATATTGTGCCCGATTACTTGTGCAACTGCCCCTACTCTGTACAATGGAAACTCGAGTAGGTCGTTCTAACCGTAAAAACTGGTGTATGTAATGTAAAATAAAAGGAAATAAACTTTGAGGATGTACCAGTCTCCATATTCTCTATCGTGCCAATTATTGCTAATATGCACTCCAGATACTATTACCTTCCAGTGAAGCGAACACGGAATTACCCATCAAAGGATCTTTACAGCGTGAGTGGCAACACATAGTAGACAGAAATGTTGAATACTAATCGATGCGGTTAGCAGTAACCTGGAACATAACTGAGAGCTACCACGGTATCCGCCTGAATAATATATCCCTCCAAACTCAGATTAAGATATATATATATATATATAATATATATATATATATATATATATACATAGTACAATATTAAAAATAAGGAGAATAACTTCATATACATCTTCTTTGCTATATATATATATGTGTGTGTGTGTGTGCGTGTGTGTGTGATGTGTGTGTGTTAGATGTGTGTGTGTGTGTGAGAGAGAGAGAGAGACGTGTGTGCGTGAGAGAGAGAGAGAGAGAGAGAGAGAGAGAGACGTGTGTGTGTGTGTGTGTGTGTAACGTATGGTATAATTATAAACAGGGCAAATTTTAGCCATTTCTCTGGACACTGATAAAAAAATAACGAACTACATTAATCGATTTTCGAAACTTATTGGGTTCTCATCAGAGGCGTCTACATTATTCTGACAGTCACCAGCAGTCAAACTTTATGTTTATATACTCAACAAATCTGGCAGTTACTCTACGAAGGAGTCCCTAATTTACATACCGAAAGTATTTAACACTTTATAAACACCTGTCAACGGGGGATCTTAATGGCCTCTCAATGGGGATCTTAGTCCACACAGTATCAATGTATGTATGTATGTATGTAGGTATATATATATATATAATATATATATATATATATACACATATATGTATATATATATATATATATTATATATATATATATATATATACATACATATATGTATATATCATATATTCACATATATATGTGTATGTATATATCATATATATATATATAATATATATATATATACATATACATATACATTAATCCAGAGCATACATACTAGTGTTTTTTACGTGAAATCAATTGCTTTGTTGCGTGTAAATCATTTTGCTTTTCTAAATTGCTGACGCGTTAAGCTTCTTATAATTTAGGTGAAGAGGTTGTATAAAAGACAGTTGTTTACAGTTGCCAGTGTTCATATTTTTGTTTAATTTACACACGTATCTTGGTTAGAATCTTAAATTTATTCAAAACAAAGCAAAATACTACTTACCGCATCAGTAATTTATTAATCGAAATAGCTTCTATGAATGTATTATTTATGCTAATCGGTTTATTCAAGTTAGTGACTATATATATATATATATATATATATATATATATATATAGCATGTGCCCGTTGACTCTTAAAAGTAGAGAGAGATTATTTAAAAGACATTTCCTCACAACTGTCCCGTGTATTTAATCAAATTCACACTCACACACAGACACACACACACATACTCACACACACACACGTACACACACGCACACACACATACATGCACACACACACACACTGTGGGTGGATTAAATTAGATACACCGTATTCTATTGTACAATATAGCGTGTTTTTCATGTCTATCATTAAAACTACAATCTGAAACAAATTGGAAAGTAAATGTATCATGGTCTGATATTCTGAATCACATTTAACTGATTACTTTGCATTTCGAAAATATATATTTGCTTGTGTATTGTACGCACAATAATAGTCAGTAGTGGGTGGGTGATATTTAATGCTAATATGTATTATTGGTAAGAAAAGCGCAGAAACTACTGAGACATGTTATGGCGAATTTGTTTACTTAACTCTTAAATAACTGTTCGAAGTTCATGGTTTAGTTAGCCACACACACGCACACACACAAACACAAACGCACATACAAACACGCGCGCGTGCGCACACACACACACACACATATATATATAACAAAAACAAACACGCATTCATTGTTTCCTCCAATCAAAGAAGATAAGCTGTTCTAACTGACCCGTATATAATATTCAAGCAGTGAATACTATAGTTAACCCATACTTTCAAGAAACTTTTCAATCTTTCTATTTCCCGCTACAATGGATATATCGCAATCTTCAGAAACACCTCATAGTGTATCCAACTCTCTGAACCTGTCAACTCGACTTATTACTCTCATTTGCAGCGTCTCAAACATGGAAACGTTTGTAAACGATCACCTTCAAAAGATTGACTATCCCTATACATGACAGTTCCAGCAATGTCAGATTCAAAAGAAGGACATTCACTGATTGTCATCGACTGCATACACCAACATACTACAAATAATATCAGGCACACTATTTTCCCACTCTCTTTCTCTCTTGCTCACATACTCTCTCACACTTTCTCACTCTCTCTTTCTCTCTCTCTCATCTATCTATCTATCTATCTATGTAATTTATCTCATTCTCTCTGTTGCCTGACTCACTCTGTCAGTCTCTCTCACCACCTCTCTCCTCTCTCTCTCTCTCTCTCTCTCTCTCTCTTTCCTATCACTCTTACAAAAGTATCCGCTCATCTAATGCGAACCAAGTAGCTGCATACCCTATCCAGCCAGATACACACAAACCACTTGTAGCTATTTCATCCTGCGCTTTATTGAAACTCGTCTCACGAAAAATCCCACGAAGAACTTCGTCCATTCTTCATATTCAAAAGTGCAGTCTTTTGGAATACTGATCCTGCTCAAGGTTTTCAACCAAAAGCATTGAATCTACAGATGTTCAAGTTAGACATTAGCCGCATATCATCAGTTTGGGAGGGTTCGCAGATAGATTACCATTGGTCCTTCTCTACTAACATGAGACTTAAACATACACAACGCATACATGCCTATATTATATATATAAACATACATGTAAAGAGACGCACATAAATACACGCCAACTTACATATTTTTATATAATTTTCCCCTCGTGACTTTTCATATTTTTTGTGGTGGTAGGGGGAGTCTATTATCTTTTGTTCTGCTCTAAGATAAATTTATTATTCATTTATTTATTTCAGTTGTCCACGTTTCTAATTATTTTCCATTTCTCAGTTTTCAAATTCCTATTAAAATTTATGTAACAATATCTAAGTAAAGCTTGCTGAAGATTGTTGATTAGATATAGAGGACAAATATATAACTATACAATTATACATACATGCATATATGTGTATAAGTATGCACAATTATCTGTATATACATATGAATTTATATATATATAGGCATGCATGTATAATACATACATACATACATACATACATACATACATACATACATACATACATACATACATACATATGTATGTATGTGTATACATTTGTTTATGTGTGTGTGCACTCATGTATACATATATATGTATACATGAGTGCACACACACACAAATATAGATGCATACATATACATACACACATAAACAAATGTATACACATACATATATATGTATGTATTTATACATGCATGCCTGCTATACATGAATCACGTTAACTGAAAGAGTCGGAATACGTAAAATAAACTTTCTTGCGACATCTGTTTCAGTGGTCTGAATGGAAATGCAACGTTTTCATCGATTTGAAGTCAATATACTGAAAGACTCGTCTTAGACATCGGAATTGTAAAAGCGCTGGAATATATACTGTAATTTGTTTCGGCTCTCAGTATTGTGACTTCTTAGGTGGTAGACCTATTCCGTTGCTCAGTTTAATGCCAAACACTATCTGCCCTTGGGTGTCTTAAGTGGGAGTACAGTCTGTTTCAAGTATTTGGATAGTCTCCCATTTAAAAAATAATTTATTCTCTCCTTCCCAGAAGTCTCGGTAGCCCTGAAAGTATATTTAAAAAATGATTCAAAGGCGCTGACTGTCACTTTCCTACTTAATAGGAAACAATATGTATGTATATAAATTTATATATGTGTATGTGTTTGTGCGTTTGTGTGAGTATAACGATTGTGTTTCGATTGGTTTTGACTCAAGCTACATGGAGCCTCAATTGGTTAAAGATGGTATTTATGGCTCCTAGAATTGCTGGAAGTAAACATAAATTAGGTTAGCTCTCCTCCTTTTGTCTGTGCCTTCTCTTCCTAGCTCCTCATGTTTTGTCATCCCTACTATCACATTTAAATTCTCTGTCACTACAGTAAACACCTCTGTTGAAACTACTACTGCTACTACTACTACCTCCACCATCACCACCACCACCACCACCACCATTAACACTACTACTACAACTACTGCCACAATCACCACCACCACCATTACCACTACTATTACAACCTCTACTAATGCTACTACTACTACTCCAAAATATCGATTTCTATTTTAAGTTCAAGTCCAGCAACATTGTCTTCAAATAACATTAAACCTAGTACTTGACTCGTACTTTATTTTCTCGACCCAGGAAGGATGGAGGGTAATGTTGACCTCGGTGAGATTTGAACACAGAATATATAGAGATGGAGCTAATACCGCAAAGAAGTTTTTCCGACACTGACGATTTTGTTAAACCACCACCTACTACTACTACTACTACTACTACTACTACTACTACTACCACTACTACTAATTAATAGTATGAATAATAATAATAACCCTTTCTACTACTGGAACAAGGCTTGAAATTATGGAGTAAGGGACTAGTCTATCACTTTGACCCCATTGATACCTAATTTATCGACCTCGAAAGGATGAAAAGCAAAGTCGACCTCGGCGGAATTTGAACTCAGAACGTAGCGGCAGACGAAATACATATTTCTTTACTACCCACAAGGTGCTAAACACAGAGGAGACAAACAAGGACAGACAGATGGATTAAGTCGATTATATCGACCCCAGTGCGTAACTTATACTTAATTTATCGACCCCGAAAGGATGAAAGGCAAAGTCGACCGCGGCGGAATTTGAACTAAGAACGTAACGGCAGACGAAATACTGCTAAGCATTTTGCCAGATATGCTAACGATTCTGCCAGCTCGCCGCCTCAATAATAATAATAATCCTTTCTACTATAGGCACAAAGCCTGAAATTTGGGGAAGGCGGCAGTCCGACACCAGTTTGTAAGTGGTTCTTATTTCATCGACCTCGAAATGATGAAAGACGAAATTGATGTCGGCGGAATTTGAACTCAGAATGTAAAGACGAACGAAAGGCCACAAAACATTTTGGCCGGCGCGGTAACGTTTCTGCCAGCTCGCCGCCTCAATAATAATAATGATGATGATGACGATGATGCCCTGAAGTAGTACCTGGCACTTGCTCTCATGGCTTCTGATCTTTACTGATTGTAAGTATTATGTACATGTTTTATCTTGGTATAAAAGAAGGTCTACAGCAAAATATTCTGCTCAATACTACAGTTGCTTGACCTTGACCTGTTGAGCATGTTCTTTAGTGACTGATGTTATGTGCATCTCTGATCACGAGCAGAAGTAATGGGGACGCATTATAGCCATGTGTTGAGAAGAATTCTTTGGGGTTTGGATAATTCACCTCTGAAAACATGAGTGTTTCGTTCAATATCCTTAAACAAGCCTTACTCAGGGAACTTTTGAGCAGGATGGCCACTCGGCGTGAAGAAATTTCTAACTGGGCCCCACCTGCAAGATCATGTGCTGCTTATCTTAATATGAGATCACCATGTCGCGCATATATGGTTGTCATGCATGTCCCTGGAGAACCCTTATCAGACAGGTAGCCATGAAGAGTATATTGAGCTTTGTATATTTGTATCACAGTGTCAGTTTAATAACATGCAATGCTCTCACATTCAATAATAATAACAACAATAATAATAATAATAATAATAATAATAATAATAAAATAATAATAATAATAATAATAATAATAATTTTAATAATTCTAATAATTATAATAATAATAATAATAATAATAATAATAATAATAATAATAATAATAATAATAATAATAATAATAATAATAATAATAATGATAATAATAATAATACCAGTGGTGATCGGAGTGTTGGGCTCAATCCCATTGAAACTTCAAAACTTCTTAAGGCAACTGGAAATCCCATGCAAGATTAATGTCTTGCAAAAAGCAGCCTTATTGCGCACAGTGCACATCTTAAAGAAAGTATTAGCTGTCTGAGGTCTTTGTTGTGACTCGACAGATGACTAACGTCTCCGGTGCATTTTTACCTACATTGTGTTACAAAGGTATTACAACAACGACGACGGCGATGATGATGATGATGATAGCGTTATCACCAGGCTAGATTTTTGTAGAGAAATCAGTGGATTACTATAAAATTACTGGTACTTCATAGAGCAACCCGAACTAACGACAGGACCATTGGTATCAGTACGATTTGAACAAAACACATACATAATTACATGGAAATGGCAAGATGCTGGTTGGGATATACAGACCGATTATTCAATTGATGATGATGATGATGATGATGATGATGATGATGATGATGATGATGATGGTGATGGTGATGATGATATTTTTTCCTTTTCACTGAACAGTCCCATAGCAGTCGAACCTTGCCCCTCTGTGTAAGATGATAATGATGTCATTCATTGAGAAATCGTGAGAAAATATTGCGCAAGATTGTGTAACAAATAGCCACATGGTTAACCAACGAATCAAATAAGAGTTTTTTAATCACCAAAATATCGTGTGACTGCAAACAACATAGCCTTCATACCCTTACCACTGTCAGGCTTGTAAGGATATGGGTGTGTCATGTTAAAGTGACACCCATAGATTACGAATGTATATGTATTTCCATGCGTGTATGTAAGTGCGTGCATATGTATATGTATGTGAGCTTGCGCGTGTATACATATATCCCACTTTCTGTGAAAGACGATTCTGGAATATAGGAGAAATGAATAAAAGAAAGCATTGAAAAAAGAAAACAGCAAACGATATTTATCAAAATAAATACAGATATTAAACTATAATTCTTTTATATACTTTGGAGAAAAAAAATGTTACTGTTTATCTGCTCCCATGATGGTGTTGCGAGACAAATAATGAAGTTGGGCCACTGTGTTCCGTTTTTCGTGCTTCCCAAGGGACTGTATCAAACTGGGTCCCGATGTTAATGATATTACTGATGTTATAGGCTTCTCCGACTTCCTTTAAAAGAGTTAGTGGTTCTGTGTGTGTGTGTGTGTGTGTGTGTGTGTGTGGTGTGTGTGTGTGGTGTGTGTGTGTGTGTGTGTTTGTTTTCCAGGATTGAGCTAAGTAAATAGAAAATATTTCATCATCCAAGCTAGCTTTGAATAAGAATCCATCATTCTAACCTCGCCAGCATCGTGATAGAACATTAGGCTAAGAAACTATGCAGAATATAATTAGACAAATAATCTTATCAGTTTCAAGTTTCTTAATATTTCATACTCCTTTTATTCTGTTTATTGCTCTTAAATGAATCTGTATTCTTTAATCAAATTTATTATTTCAATTATTATTATTATTACTCAGTTAAATAGCTCCCCTTCCCGTTCCATAATCGTCATTGTATTTCTCTTGATATTTCTAAGAGAGGGAAGAACCTTAATGTAGTAGCTCGACCTGCCAGAAAGCTGCCAGAGTTCCCGTAAAACATAGCCTATTGTTTTAAAACAGAACACATTCGATCTACGGCCTCTGCTGGTCATGTTTGACTATGTGTCAGCATCTTCTGCGCTGACTTGAGCAAGCTCTATTTTGTATCAGAACAGCAGTTGCCTATACCTGCATGTTCTCTCGCTTTTCTCCCCCCCCCCCCTCTCTCTCTCTTTCTCTGCGTTACTGATGTTTTCCAAGGCAAGAGCCGATATAACTTTCCACTATTGTAGTCGCGAATGTTACTGTCCGAAGGCAAGGTGGTGGAATATATACTGAGAAATATCTCGTCCGGCACTCTAATATATTCCAACAATCCACCGACCTAGATTAAGTTATGCAGTCTACGATACACTGTTGTTGAAAACGAAGTCGGAATAGTCAAGGCTGGAATGCCTTTTGATCATTGGTCAGCTTGAAGAGATTTAACTTAGGGGTAAACAAAACAACTGTCATAGTAGTTTATTCGTGTTCTGATATGATTCAAAGTATTTTTTAAATTTTATTCTGTAGTAGCAGACAAATGATCTAAAATATGGCTGTTTTCTAATGTCCTAAAAATTTGTTATTGTTTATTATCATGGTCGTTATCGTCGTTGTCGTCATTACCGCTGTTGTTATGTAGTTCTAGTTGGCTCTGTCCCGGCAGTTATACAACACGGAGGGTATCAATAGAACTCTTAGTAACAAATATAGATGTTGGATTTGGTTTGTTGTCTTCCGTTTTGATCTAGAAACTTGTGTATCTCTTCACACTACTATTAAATAGCAGGCTGTATAAGTTATATTGTAATAAGCAGAGCGACTTCTCTATGATTTACAAGTCTCGTTTCTGATTGAATTAATTTTTCTACTTTTTGTTTTGGCATATCCGACAGTCATTGTGGCTTCGAAGGAAAAGTTTTACAGTGACTTCTAAGTTGTGTCTTGCGAGCTGTCATCAGTTTGGCTCGTGCTTATTGCACGGATTATCGTGACTCGTTCTTTCCAGTCTATTCGGTCTGCTATTGCACGTGGTATGTCTTCTTGGGTGCACTTGGAATCCTCACACAATTGTTTTATTTAGGTTCGATGACGTCGACCATTAGTTGTATAACTATATTTCGGTTCCTAAAGAAGAACGTCATTCATGATCCTCCAATAGCTCCCCGGCAATGGCCAGCAAATTTTGTCTTTTTCTCTTATAACGTGTGATATTACCGGTAAATTACCATACAGATGTTCTTTTGTAGGGTGTTACCTCCAGATGCCTAGAGCAGCTCGAAGCATTCTTGTATAAGTTCCGTTAATTTTCTTTTCAAGACACATTGTTTCGAGTTCATGTTGTACAACCTTATAGCAGAACTGACAGCAAAACTACCTGAAAGAAATTACGTTTCAAATTTAATGGCAGCTTAGATTTCCAGACTGTCGATAATTTATGTAAAGCTGCCCAGGCTTTGCCGATTCGGACATGAACGTCACTTGTAGACAGATCTTCCTTTGCGCTTTTACTTCCGCAGTATGTGAATTCGCCAAAATTTTTCAAGGATTTTCCAGATGCGGAGTTAAGGTTGCCGCTCTGGCTGTGCATCATATATATATTCTGTCTCGTCCGAGTTGATGTAGAGACCAACACCTTTAGCAGCAGTTTCAATGCTGTTCAGGGGAGACTTTGTATCACAAATTTTTACTGCTAGGAGCGCCAAGTCATCAGGGTAGTCAGCATCTGTACTAGTCACAGCTGGAAAACGTCTGCTTTTAGTTGGTTGAAGAGTGAATCCTTTGTCTTTCGTTTCATCTACATAGGTACGTAGAACATAATCTTTACATATAATGAACAGGTAGGGTGCCAAGATGCCACCCTGGGGGATACCAGCCGCTATGTCAAAAAACTGTATCACCATCTGGATGATGAGTATAGACTGGGTATTTCTATACAACATCATGATGGAATTAACAGTTTCCTTTAGGGTACTATATGCATGGAGTATATCTTCCAGTTTTTCTTGTGTGTATCGAGCCAAAGGCCCTAGAAAAGTCAGCAAATAGGAGGATTGCTTTCAGGTTACTCGCACAAGGATTTTTGCGATCTCCGGCTGGATACAATTGAGTATCATGGCATTGTAAACTTTCCACAGAAAAAAAAAACAAGAGCAAGTTGTGAGTTAATGAATATGCATTTTATTTATAAAGTATTTAGTAAGCCCTTAGTTAAATGTTAAATTTGTTTTCTAACTTCAATTAGAAACAAACAGTAACACACACATACACAAACACAGACACACAAACACACACACTCACACAAGCACATGCACACACAGACAAACACACTAAACTCCAAACAATTTTACATTGAATGGAATTTGTGGATAACATATTTATTCTTCTACAAGAACAGTATTGAAAGCGACTCCAAAGCTTCAGCCTGCCTTGCTTTCATTGGGCTGTTTATGAAATCTATGAAGGCCTAAACGTCGAGATCATTCTCAACACTATTCTTGTTCATGAATAATAGATATGTATGTAGGTACGTACATACGTATACATTCTGCACCTTTTCTCTCAACCAAATTCATTCAAAGGGCATTTGTCAGCCCGAGGCTGTAGTAGAAGACTTTTGCTCAAGAGGCTACATCATGGGATTGAACACAAAATCCCTGGCTGCGAAGTTGACTTCTTAATCATATAGGCATGCCTATAAATATTAATTCAATAAAAGGATATATTTCTTGATTTGCTCCGAAACAATTCTATCCAGCTAACCATTTACGTGTGTCCATCCATGTGTGGGTGTGATGGTGTTTATGTGTGTTGGTTTAACTAAACAGTTTATTTTTCTGCTCATAGCTGATTAGCTGAAGAGTTAGGTTTATATCCGGTTCACATCTTTCACCTGACACTCACCAGATGCTCGGATGAACATCTCGTCAGGGTCATATGACGTGAGAATAATATATGCCCTGCTGTTAAAGATATATATGTGTGTACATGTGTGTGTGCGAGCGTGCGTGCATGTGTACTAACAAAGAATTATGAGAGACACCACATGATTGATTAAGGATGAAGAAGAAGTAGAAGAAGAAGAAGAAGAAGAGGAAGAAGAGGAAGAAGAAGAAGAAGAGGAGGAGGAAGAAGAAGAAGAAGAAGAAGAAGAAGAAGAAGAAGAGAAGAAGAAGAAGAAGAAGAAGAAGAAGAAGAAGAAGAAGAACTGCAACTACTACTACTACTACTAATAATAATAATAATAATAGTAATACAATGACAACAAGATTTGCAACAGATGAAAGCTACGTTGTGATCAACAGATACATTTCAATAGATTGATTGTTTTCTTCGATTATTCACTAATCCATGTCATAAACACAGTTACCTTTCGGAAATATCTTGTCTCTATGTTAAGTTTTATCAACAATGCATTATTGATAAAACTTAACACAGGGCAATGTTGATGCTATCTTATAAATTGGTCAGTGACAGTTTTTGTTTTTTTTTTCGTGTAGGACAATTTGGTGGAGGGCGATGTTCAGAAGCTTGCTGCGTATGTATGTATGTATGCAGGTATGTTCATATATATATATATCTTGAGAGTATGTACACTCAGACACAATCCAATTACATAGCATCTAGGACAAAAGGCTTCTACTAAAGCCTCGGGCTGACAAATGACCTTTGAATGAATTCGGTTCAGAGAAAAGGTGCAGAAGCTTGTTGTGTATACGTATGTACGTATCTACATGCATATTTGTTATTCCTGAACAAGAATAGTGTTGAGAATGATCTTGACGTTTAGGCCTTTTCCGATGAAAATAAAGCAAGCTGAAGCTTTGAAGTTACTATCAATATGCATACATAGACACATACATATCAAATATACATACATACATATATATATGTGTGGCAAGAAGATTGCTTCCCAACCACATGATTCCAGGTTCAGTCCCACTACGTGGCACCTTCGGCAAGCGTCTTCTGCTATAGCCTCCGGCCGACCAAAACTTTATGAGTGGATTTGGTAAACGGAAACTGAAAGAAGCCCGTCATATATATATAGCAATAATAAATCTCTGAACGAGATGTAAACAGTAACCGCTTGACAACGTAAAGTATACTAGCCATCAATATGGCTAACCACTAAGGGTGGGTGTTACTGTAGCTTTTAGCCCCAGGAGATCATCGTCTCCAGCTGGCTTTAGGCACACTATCTGTGCCCTTATGGTATTTGCAAAGGTAGGTCATCCCTCTCACGTAAGCCTAAGTGATTCGCACGGACTGCAGTTTCGAGGTGTTTTGCCTCTTGTCAACGCACGGTAATCACCGGTTTACGATGAAAAGGAAGACCTGTTTGCAAATACTTATGGGTTTTTCTAGTAACTACTGTCACTGATTTCGAAAAACTATCTGCAAGCTATAATAAATCTCTGAACGAGATGTAACAGATGTAACAGACAATGATCTCCTGGGGCTAAAAGCTACAGTAACACCCACCCTTAGTGGTTAGCCATATTGATGGCTAGTATACTTTACGTTGTCAAACGGTTACTGTTTACATCTCGTTCAGAGATTTATTATTGCTTGCAGACAGTTTTTCGAAATCAGTGACAGTAGTTACTAGAAAAACCCATAAGTATTTGCAAACAGGTCTTCCTTTTCATCGTAAACCGGTGATTACCGTGCGTTGACAAGAGGCAAACACCTCGAAACTGCAGTCCGTGCGAATCACTTAGGCTTACGAGAGAGGGATGACCTACCTTTGCAAATACCATGAGGGCACAGATAGTGTGCCTAAAGCCAGCTGGAGACGATGATCTCCTGGGGCTAAAAGCTACAGTAGCACCCACCCCTAGTGGTTAGCCATATTGATGGCTACTATACTTTACGTTATATATATATATATAAACTCATACCTGCATATAAATACAACAACCATTTTAAAACTTCTTTTCTCACACTTCATTCATTAGTACAGGTACCTTCTCTCGCTCTCTCTCTCTCTGTGTCTCTCTCTCTCTCTCGCACACATACGCGCGCGCACAAACATATTTTGTTTCTTTCATTCATTTATTCATTCTTTCATTCCTTGATTACACTTTCACATTCATACATCTCCTCACTCTCCCTCGTTCAAACTTTCGAGCTTCCACGTATTTCTCGGCTGTCTTTTCTTCAGTTTCTTTCTCTTTTGCTCTCTCTTTTCCTCTTTCATTCTCACTCTCAGACATTCTGTCTCGATTTGTCTTTCTGGTTTTGAGTTTGAAGAAACCTTAAACGGAATACAAATAGTCTATCTTGCATATTGTTTTTACACTAGAGTGCAATATAAAGTCTGCAAACGGCCCTTAGTTGCAGGCTGAAAAATGTCTTCAGATCTGCACACTGCTGTGCAAATCATACATTATCTGATATCAAATTACGATCTATTTCCTTGCAGATATGCATAAACACATTGAGAGGCAGACAGATTCCCAGAATAGGGAGACAGACGAAGAAGCAGACAGTTCGACAGAGGGATAGGCAATATCAGGGAGTGTGAAATAGAGCGAATGAAGCTGAGGAAGAAAGAAAGAGTAAAAAGAGAAGAGAATGTATAGTCTGCCACACACACACACACCACACACACACACACACTCACACACACACACACACACACACACACACCACACACACACACACACACACACACATACGCACGCACGCACAAGCATATTTTCATCTGTAAGTACACGTGTGTGTCTATATATACGTATATATATATATATATATATATATATATATATATATATATATATATATATATATATATATATAAGAGAGGAGAGAGAGAGGAAGAGAGAGACAGTCAGTAAGAGAGGCATGTAGATGGCTAGAATTCGCAGGGATATTCTTGTGTTTTTACATATGTGTATATATACAAAAACGTGTGTGTGTGTGCGTGCGTGCGTGTGTATGTATGTGTGTGTGCGTGCGTGTGTGCGTGTGTGCGTGCGTGTATGTGCGCGTGCGTACATGTGTGCGTGCATACATGTGTGCGTGCGTGCAAGTGCGCGTGTGTATGTGAGTGCAAGTGTGCGAGTGTATGTGTTTATGTGAGTGCCTTACGCGTATGAATCTGTATGTATGCATGTATGTACTTACGTGTGTATGCATTTATGTATGTATGTATCTATCAATCAATTTCTCTCTCGCTCTTTCTCTCTCTCTCTCTCTCTCTCTCTCTCTCTCTTTCTCTCTCTTTCCCTCTCTTTCTCTCTTTTCCTCTCTTTCTCTTTCTCTTCTCTTTCTGTCTCTCTCACTTTCTCTTTCTCTCTTTCTTTCTCGCTCACTCTTACACACACAGACATATATATATATATATATATATATATATATATATATGTGTGTGTGTGTGGTGTGTGTGTGTGTGTGTGTGTATTATATGTACATATCTTATGAAAAATGTCTGGCTTTTATTTAAAAGAAATGTTTTATTCAATATAATTGTTAGCATTATGTAAATATGTACTCTTATAGATATACATTGTCTGAAAACTGACTTAATTGCGCCTACACAATATCAAATGAGCTGATCCGTTTCATCTTTCATGGTTTATGAAGGATATAGGCTTTCATCACTGATATTTTCATCCAATATATAGTGGGCATTACCCCCTACACACATACTACGATAATGATATTTTATTTGCTAGTTTAAAATGGTTAATGTATTACAGTAGGTTCCCCCAATGGCAAGTATCAGATTTTCAACCGGATTCTAAGGATTTCATCAACTGTATGTAAATGTTACTTATGTTATTATAGGGTCTGTACGCTGGGGGTGTGACTGTTGTTATTGCTGTCGTTCCTGCAGCTGCTTGTAGCCTTACGTTTTTTTTTGTTGTCGTTTAGCCAACAGTAACTTTAATGATGCAGACCTATGATCAAAAAGCATTCCATCATGCCCTTCCCGTCTTTCATGATGTTAGACGCAATGCATCTAGAATTACATTTTCCAATAAGCTCTATTCTGAAGACGTATGGTGTGACTTTATTTTTATGGATATTTTTAATAATTTGGTGAGGAGACAAGCCTTCTGAGTTGATATTCTTCAACATCCACAAATTTACTACTACAAGAACAACATGGACAGAGAAGAAAATTAGAGATACTTTGTTTTGCCTACGTTTATAAGAAAATAACGTAATACAGTTCTATATTTAAGAGATGAGGAATTATGTACATTATTTACATTTGACTGATAGTTGTCTTCATCTTGTTTGTTGTTAACACAACGTTTCAGCTGATATACCCTCCAGCCTTCATCAGGTGTCTTGGGGAAAGTTCGAACCTGATTTCCCATTCCTAAAGTATTTTTTGTTGTTGTTATTATCATTATTATTATTATTATTATTATTATTATTATTATTATTATTATTATTATTATTATTATTATTGTTATTTTCATTATCATTATTATTATTATTCAGTAGTTTTATTTTTATAGCGTGCTTTCACTTCACTACCGAGCACAGCTCTGTGTGCCTTGGGTATGTGCTGTGAGTTGTTGTGATGCTCTGATGGTTATTGTATGGAAAGTGTTCTGCGTAGGATGTGTGCAGTGCCTAGTAGTGCAATTTTCTGTATGTTATATGTGTTTGTAAGTCCGGGTGTTTTTGTTAAGTATTTGTCTGAATATTTTTTTATCATGCCTAATGCACCTACTATGATAGGAATTGTTTCTGTTTTCAGATTCCACATTCTAGTTACCTCTATTTCCAGGTCTTTGTATTTTGAGAGTTTCTCCATTTCTTTTAGAGACACGTTGTCATCAGCCGGTATTGATACATCAATTAGAAAGCATTTTTTTTCTTCATGGTCTCTGACAACTATATCTGGTCTGTTGGCCTTAATTTCTCTATCTGTGTGTATCGGCATATCCCAGAGTATGGTTGCTTTCTCGTTTTCTGTGACCTTTTCTGGTGTGTGCCTATACCATCTTTTTTCTGTTGTTATTCCATAATGTTGGCATAGCTTCCAATGTATGTAGGTTCCAACTCTGTCATGTCTGTGAATATATTCCTTCTTAGCCAGGACTGGGCAGCTAGAGATAATATGATTTATTGTTTCTTGTCCATCTCCACATATTCTGCAGTTACTTGTAATATTTCTTTTCATTAAATGTTTTTGGCAAATTCTGGTGGGGAGGCTTTGGTCTTGTGCTGCAATTAAAAATCCCTCTGTTTCTGCTTTGAGTCCTGAGCTTCTCAACCATTGCTGGGATTTTTCTTTGTCTATTTCTTTTGCGTTTAGTTTAGTCCAGTATTTACCATGAAGGGGCTTTTCTTGCCATCGTTTTATCATGGTTCGTTGCTGTTCTATTTTAGTTTGGATTTCATTTGTTTTATAGCTTTTGTTGTTTCTTCATCTTCTTCTTCTTCTTCATGTTTATTAGGTGGTATGATTTCTTGTTTGTATTTGTCAGCTTCCTTAAATACTGAGAACAGTTTTTTGTTTTGCTCGTGTTTTGCCGCTATCTGGATCAGTTTTCCTGACTTCTGAAGTAGATATTTTTGCAGTCCTATGGTGGTTGTTTTATAGTAGTTTTCCAGCTGTATAAGGCCTCTACCACCTTTTATACGTTGTATATATAGTCTTTCTATGTCAGATTTTGGGTGATGCATCCTAGATCCTGTCATTATTTTTCTTGTTTTCCTATCTATTTTGGTCAGTTCATTTCGTGTCCAGTTAAGGATATTGTAGCTGTAACTTATAACTGGGACAGCTAAAGTGTTGATACCTATTATCTTGTTTTTAGCATTGAGCTCTGTGTTTAGTATTGATCTAACTCGTCTATAATATTCTTTTTTTATTTTCTCTTCATTTGTGTGTGTTGTGTCTTATCTAGTTCATGGATTCCTAGTATTTGTAAGTTTGGCTTTGGTCTAATTCTTTTATTTCATTGGTTTTATCTAGTGTGATGTTGTTACTCTTAACTAGTTTTCCTCTTTTCATGGTTACTTTGGCGCATTTTTCTAATCCAAATTTCATATCTATTTCTTTGGTAAATCCATGAACTGTCTTTAATAGTGTTTCCAGCTGTTTGTCATTTGCAGCGTATAGTTTTAGGTCATCCATATATAAAAGGTGGCTGATCGTTTATATCCGCCGTAACATTTATATCCGCATCCAGTTCTATTTAGCATATCAGATAGAGGTGACAGTGCCAAGCAGAAAAGGAGTGGAGAGAGCGTGTCTCCCTGGGATATTCCTCTTCTAATGGGGATGTCTTTGGTTTTCATGAGTCCCTCTTTTGTTTGGAGGTGTAGGACTGTTTGCCATTTATTCATAGAGTGCTCTATGAATTTTATGATTGTTGGTGCTACTTTGTTAATGGCTAGTGTTTCGAGGATCCATGTGTGGGGGATGCTATCAAACGCCTTTTTGTAGTCAATCCAGGCCATATTATTATTATTATTATATTATTATTATTATTATTATTATTATTATTATTATTATTATTTTCATTATCATTATTATTATTAATAATAATAATAATAATAATAATAATAATAATAATAATAATAATAATAATAACAACAACAACATAAGTATTTTTCGATGTTGTTGTCAACATCGAAAAATACCTTAGGAATGAGAACCCAGGTTCGAAATTTCCCCAAGATACCTGATGAAGACTGGAGGGTATATCAGCCGAAACGTTGTGTTAACAACAAACAATATGAGGACAAATATCCGTCAAATGTAAGTAATGTAAATATTAAAATAACGTAAATAGCTGCACTATTTTAAAATGGACCAGATGTGCGATATGGAGAATATAATCGGATATCCAGGATATATGAAGAGCTCCTGAAAATCTATATTGGATGTGTAAATATATTTCTGGGAGGACAGCTGCAATTCTCTGGAAACTGGGACGTCCATAATACCATACAGAAATAATCTTTGGTTTGAATGATAGTAAAAGAGCTTCTAAACAAGCAAAGAGGACATTTTGATGTTGGATTTGCATCGTATATCTCTCCCTTTCTATTTTTACCTCATTATATATATATAATAGAGCACGTGGAGCTCTAAAATATGGGAGTTAAGGCCCCTATTAGAGAGGTCTTAAAGTCAACCAGAGAAGTTGAATTGTTGGAAATCTTTTTTAACTTGGATCTATTCTTCAAACTCCTTTGAAATCAGAAATATATGAATGAAAGCTACAGGAAACCAAAAGACGAATGATCACAATAAGCAGTCAGCTTTCCCTACCCTAGCCGTTACCACTCCCCAATGTAGGATTTCTCACCATACAGGTAACCGGCACAGCCGTAAGATGCATTACGGATCTATAACAATTGGAAGGGCGTGACCCAACTCAAATAAACATTAACAACTGTGTGACGTGAGGGCTAAGGGGAAATGAAAGTGTAACCTCTGGAGTTTGCCAATGATCACTTTGCCAATAAGTAACTGAACAGAATAAATTTACAATCTATAAATCTCTTTGAATGACCAATCACATACCTGGAAAAGCCTTGAAATAAATGTTTACCATCTGGGGACTATCTCTGACCCAGTGATAATAAAAATACTCAAAGGAGGTCTGCAACCAAATAACTTTACTCAAAATAACACTTTGCGACTGAACCAGTGGAGGCAAAGATGCTTCTCCTTTACTTGACAATTTATGCACAACATTGCAGAAATCACAATCTAAGTATACCTCAAAGCAAACTCTTACACTGTTGTACTATTGAATTACAAATAACGCTCATCAGGCATCCTTCCAAGACTACAATTGTATTTGTCTTGGTATAGGAAATATGACTAAATTGTGGGAGTTAAGCCCCCTTAAGAGGTCTTACTATCCTCCTAAGAAGTTGAAATTTTAGGAATATTACTTCATTTGTGTCGAATATCTATGGCTAAAATTTCATCCACAGTAAAAATATGTGAATTTACATGGTTGTTATAGCCTCATTTATGGCCCCTCACTTATAAACATATACTGCATTACAATCAATACCTTTGGCCTTGTTATGGATCATAAAAAATGAGTAAAATTTGGGAGTGTCTTAGAATCCCCAAGAGAAGCGGAAACTTTGGGAATACTTCTTGATTTGTGTCAATTACCTATGGTTGAACTTTCATCAACATCGGAAATTTATGGATTTTCATGGGGGATTCTTCCCCCTTTAAGCTCCCTCAAATTCAAACCAAACATACTGCATTATACCCGTCCTTATGCATTGAATCCAAGTTCCAAATATCATAAGGATTCATTCAGTAATTTTGATCCATGAAAAATAACAAAATTTGGGGGTTAAGCCCTCGTTTGGGTGTCTTAGAATGATCCAAAGAAATGGAAATTTTGGGTATATTTTTTAAAATTTATTTCTACTACCTATGGTTCAAATCCCGAAGTATATGAATTTTCACGGAAAGGGGTTCTGCCCCACTGTATGCCCCTGAAAATCGTATGAACTAATCGGCATTACCATTCCCCCTAAGCCTAGATTTCGTGTTCCAAATTTCATTAGGATCGGTTCAGTAGTTTTCGAGTCTATAAGTAACACACGAACACACAGACATTGACTTTTATATAATTATATATATATATATATATAATATATATATATATATATTATACATACCGGAGTAAACACATAAATGTGAAACAAGGTGGAAAAAAGAGTACTCAAATACCAGTGGTAGAGTAATATTGAATTGATATATCGGTTCCATTCTAGCAAAAACTGTCTGATGAACGGCAACGAGAAACTCAGAGTAACAGATTTTGATGAATTTTCTGCTGCTTTAAATAAAGTATATATATATATATATATATATATATATATATATATATATATATATAATATCAATTTAAAACCAGTAGCCTAGCATACAAAAATCTGAAAAATCAGAGAAAATTCTAATACATGTGTATATTTAAAGGCTAAAAACCACTATGTGGACAGCCATATGCTAGAAGTAGATCACCTACGATCAAACTACAAAGAAAGAATGTTCTCCAGAGAAAAATTCAGCGGACGCCAGAACAATATGCGGGCAAGACAGGTGAAAAATATATAAAAAACAAGAATTAATCGCAAACCGGTTTCGCCTATTAACGAATAAATCACTTACGCAATCCTTCGTCCGTAGGACTTGTCAGTACGATCGTTCCGAAAGCAATGTATGTGTAGGTGTGAAGATGTGGGGATGGGTGTGTGGGTGGTGTGTTGTGATGTAATGTGTAATGTTGTATGGTGTAGTATGGTGTGGTGTGATGTTGTGGGGAGGTGGGGGAGGCGAGATTGGGGAAAGCACGGGTGGGGTGTGGATTCGGCTGGGAGTTGGGGTAGAGTTGGGGTTTGTGGGTAGGCAGAGGGTGGGGTAGAGGTGGGGTCTGTGGGGGATGGGTGTGGGATAGGATGGGGGGACACTACAAAGACACCACAAATCGTTCAACGTTTTCAAAACTATTGATGACAATTGCATAAAATCAATGAGGGTTATCACCAAAAGACCCCTGGGTCGGAGTGGACTATCAGAACTGTGGTGCACAAGGACATTCGATATGGGTTGCATGCAATGACAGAATAATAGCGTTTGATCTGTGGCGAGCAATTGCTTAAGCTTAAAATGCCTCACGGACATGGTGTGTTCTTCTCTGATGAGACAAACGTCGATCATAACTAAATGTTTAATTGGAGGAATTGTTACATGCAGATAGTTAAGTGTAGATCATCTTGATGTTCCCAGAGTGATGCAGACTAAATTTCCAAGAACTGTGATGGTTTTAGGTATGGTGGGTAAAGAAGATCATGTCATACCACCTGACATCTTTTCACAAGTCTTTTCACGAATTAATACTGCTGGATGCGTTGAGGTGCTGGAGACAGTTGTTAAGACCTTCATGGATGAAGTATGCAGTAAAAGGCTATATGTGTTTCAACAAGACTCAACACTTTCTCACAAAGCCCATGTAACCCCAAAATGGATGTCAAACAATCTTTACAGTCATGTAACACCAAACTTGTGACCTCTATACTCGGCATATTTAAATCCTACAGACTTCTATGTTTAGTGCGTTCTTAAAAGAGCCACTGATCGACATCCTAACAATACTATAACTTCGCTGAAGGCTACCATTGTCTAGATCAGTGGTTCACAACTTTTTTACAGTGGTTCCCCACAGTGGTTCCTAACCCTTTTATTTAAATGAGTTTTCCCACGGACCTCTTTTAATATGCTTATATTTATGTGCTGTATGTATGTGTGTACACACACACACACATACACACACAGACACACACACACACATATATATATATATATATATGAAATTTTGAATTTAGTTCACGGACCCACAGTACTACCTTTGCAGACCACCAGTCGAGAACCACTAGTCTAGATGATATCCAATATGAATAAGGACCAGTTAGTGCAGGCATGTCAGCGACTCCGGTCCCGCATTAAAGCTGAAGGCGGGTTCATGAATAATCTTAGAAGAAATGTTATTGACAACATGTGCACAATTTTTTTAAAGCACATTTGGTTTTTGCAAGATTGGAATTGTTTTATTAAATCAAGTATCCCTTCAAACTATTAAATTATCAAATATACCTCTCGTACTCTCTGTATATGATTGTATCATCATTTGTTCGAATCCTGGATCGGATAGTGTATTGTGTCCTTGAGCAAGACTCAATTTCATGTCGTTCTAGTTAATCTATCTGTAACTGAGTACTAGTCAGAGTACTGGTGCAGCACTCTCTACCTCCAGCTATGATGTCCAAGATATTTTGCTACGGCAAGGGTTAAGAGACGGAGAGAGTGCCTGATTCTACCCGCAAAAATAAAAGTATAGTATATGCTAGGGAGAGATATTCACTTGCGAGTGATAGTGGACTGTATTATATAACTACACGTGCAGGGCTGTAACCCACTTTACAAAACCTCCGGTTAAGAAATCCTGCACTTACGAAAATTCTAATTTATAAACACAAAATTTTGAGTACGACCTCTTTTTTCACCCTTAGGGAAACTTGAAAACTAAAATCCCGAAACATATTTATGTATAAACACTTACTCAGTTATAAAATAAATTTGGGTTGACACTTTAATACGCCCTGCCACTCCTCTCATTAGATTTATTTATTCAATCTCTGTAAATTTTTGTTGCTTGCAGCCAACCAATTCAATTATTTAGATCATTTTTCTTCTGCAAGAATTTCTTTTCATTATTCTTAATATTCTTTCCTTGTTCAGCCTCCATCCTGTTTGCACATGCACCAGTTCAAATGACCTTGTTTTTTAATGCTTTCAGTATTATTTCCAATGCTTCTTTGTCCGTTCTTCCACCTTTTTGTGGGCACAGAATTTTCACCCACATATTACCATTTCATTCATTTTGATATCACACCTCCAATCCTTCCTTTTTCGTTATTGCATACCAAGCAATAAAGTTATTGTTTTTTTACAACTCAGAACATCTCTTAGATCCTAGTGTTTTTACTTTTGGAGTTTTACTTTTTGCCTGTCTCCACTCGCAACTGAATTTAGTCCCAAACTCTTATAGAAAGATGCCATCAAGTGGAAGTGGAAGCAACAGTGAAAACAGGGGTCGTAGAGGTATCACGTTAGACGTTAAACTTGATGTTTTACAATGGATTCCAGCGTAGAAAAATCCAGCCACATTAGAAAAGTATCAAAAGCAATACGCAACAAAATAGAGAATATTAGGTCAAGAACTCAAACATTTACAACGATAATTGCATGTGTATCATATTCTTTAATAAATCTGATATGATGCTTAATACGTAAATGTTTCTGAGCGTGGATCTACGATTGAATGTAAGAAGCCGATAAACACGATGGTCATTCAAGTAAAAGCTAAAAGTTGATACAACTAGAAAGGGGAGGTGCAAATTCTAGTATAAAGCCCTTTGGGTATTAAAGAATTATTTGGAAGTTTTAAGAGGCACATTAAAACGACCGGTAAAGCTGTCAATTTTTAATTACTCCAGGGAGCTGAAAGCGGCTTAACACCTGAGCAAGCTACAATTTTAAGAACACTTAATTTTTTTCTCTAAGTACGTTTGTTGCAGCTAATCTTACCCTTCTGTACAGACAAAGGTTTAGTGCGATATGTAATATTATCAACAATGCAGTGCTACGTTTAGACAATACACTAATCCACCCAATAAACTTAAATGATTTTTCTTATAATGTAAGAATAGAATTCATTCACAAGAACACACAATTTATTTAATTCAGCCAATGAATTTAAGCGGAATAGCTAACTTCAATGCGATATTACTAAGAACGTGAAACAACTAAAAAACGCAACCAACAGATTTTAAATCAGTCTTGGAAAAGGATCGTAATTATTTTGGCCTTTATTTGAACACCAAATCAGTTAGATTAAGCCTAGCACAGCTGTTGAAAGCTTTGGGACTTTTGAAATGGTACACTTGTAGAAATTTAGTTTCATGTTACCGACAGAATTTATTCTTGTAAGACGCATCAGACGATCTTTGAAACATTTTAAGTCTAGTGTTGAGTTTACGCCACAGGAAATAAAGTTCGAAACTATTGTAAAAATTCACCACTATAGGTATTATGGATAATATTGCCGAGCCAAGGAATGGCGTGTAATACTCAGCAAAGGTAATTTTAAACATTTTTGACTAGATTTTATCAATTAGTTCGGCAAGATATGACACTGAAAAATAATGTAAGATTTGAAGATGTCTTGTAGATGATGTGGTCGAGTTCCACAGAGAAAGTTTTTTTCTCTATGGAAAACTGATGCCGTTAGAACAAACGTAAACTGCAAACCAAGAAGGTGATATAAGGTCCCACCCACTCCACTTTAATTGACCGCAAAGTATATGTCTAGTGATTGGCATTTATATAAAAAAATCTACTAGGATCAGAAATATTAAATTTCTAAATATCTCATAGAGATATATGCGGTGGTGGAGCGATAGAGTGGTTGTATACTGTCAACGTAACGTGACAGTCCCGTAAGGGAATTACACCACCGCTATTTAGCCCTAGGAAGCATCGACGCTTCCTATCGGCCTTGACACATTTCCTGTGTCTTTATATATTTACGAAGGGGAGACAAACACCCCCAACAGCTAGGCCTGCATCTAGATACATGCATGTTTCAGGGTCTTGCCCATCATCAGTCTAGAGTAGCAAGGCCTGCTAGCTGAAGATATTTGTCTAGACTTCGTAAATATATGTATATTTTTTTTCAGTGAAGTTTATTCACTGATCACCAAAATCAGAAATATTAAATCTCAGAAATTTAATATTTCTGATTTTGGTGATCAGTGAATAAACTTCACTGAAAAAAAATATATATATATTTACGAAGTCTAGACAAATATCTTCAGCTAGGAGGTCCTTGTTACTCTAGACTGATGATGGGCAAGACCCTGAAACATGCATGTATCTAGATGCAGGCCTAGCTGTTGGGGGTGTTTGTCTCCCCTTCGTAAATATATAAGGACACAGGAAATGTGTCAAGGCCGACAGGAAGAATCTTCTAGGCTTTTGTTAATAACTTTAATCATGAATATGACATCAAAAATACACGAGAAGTTCAAAATGAGTTTAATTTCTACACTAAGCAGTACAAAGATACGGTACACCGTGATAGACAAACAACTTCGGATTAATTCTCTAGCAATCACGCAGATGCTAATCGTGATGATTTACAAGGCTGGGGATAGTATCTGTCTTACAGCCCCATTGCATTGCACCATCTTCCTATCCCATCACACAACAGTCGACACCTTTTGTAAAACTACACACTCTGTCTACCACACTCTGTCTACCACACTCTGTCTACCACACTCTGTCTACCACACTCTGTCTACCACACTCTGTCTACCACACTCTGTCTACTATAATAATTCCATAATGAATTTCTCTTCCAAACATTTTTTCTCTCATACATACATCTTGTGTCATATGTGTTTAAAAATTGTTATAGTCATTCATAAAAGTATTTGTCCTACTTGTTTGTTCCCCCCCCCCCAAAATACATTCAGTTGGAAATTATCTGTTTCCTGTTACAGAATTCGGAATCTTTTACAGGAATCTACGTTTCTGTAACCGGTATGTGCTACTGCATGGTTGTGTGTGTGAGGGAGAGAAAGAGGAAGAGTAAGAGAGAGAGAGGAAGAGAAAGATAGAGAGTGGAAGAGAAAGAGGAGGAGAGAAAAGAGAGAGAGGTAGACATACGTTCATACATACTCACGCATGCATGCATACATACATACATACAGTTTAAGTATATATGAGTATGTCAAGATATGCAAGCATATGAGTGAGAAGACATACATAAAATAAAACATAAAAATCTGCACGTATACATACATACATACATACATACATACATACATACAAAAATATTCCGTTGTTGATATTGAAATTCTAATGAAGGATTTTGGATCTAGGTTTAGAAACCGACTCTTTCTGTATTGGCAAGAAATGACACACATGCAAGTAGTTTTTATATATAAATAGAAAAGTAAAATGGATATCCGTCGGTATTACGAAAAAGATTCCGTTGTTCAATCATTGGAAACTTCATCGATTGAATAACCTTGTAAATGGCGAAACATTCCGCAAGTACATGGATCATTAACATAATTCTCAAGTATTAACATGGTAACCGATCCAGTGTGATAAGGCTGTAACATTGAATTACAAGTAAAAACCATCAAATGAGAGCATCTATACTTTCCATCTACCGAATCTCATTTACAAGACTTTAGTCGCCCAAAATGTCAAGGAGACCCAAGACAATATTTTGAGAGGTGAGGAATTATGTACATTATTAATATTATTTACATTTGACGGATATTTGTCCTCACAAAATTGTTGGTATTAGTGGTGTTGATCCTAAAGCCAAATTCTCAAAGTATTCCTTGTACATACTGGCTATTATCAGTGATAATGGCGAACTCATAGCTAACCCCTCTCTGTCGATATAGATCAGTGTCCATTCTGAAGTAGGTAGTTACTACACAGAAGATCAACATTTCCATTAAGTTTCCTGTGGGATGAAGGTGAAATAATAAACAGAGAACACCATTGGAAAAAACGAAAAATAAAAGAAGCAGCACATATGCTAGGACATAATAACCTCCTAAGCAGACCGGGTGCAGATATGAGTAGCATATGAGAACCGGTATTAAGGAAGGATAGAAAATATAAGATATATAAGCCCTAAAAGTCACTCCATAATTGCCCACGGGCATATGGCGTAGTGGTTAAAACTGCGGGCTACTAACCTGAAGATTCCGAGTTCGGAATAATAATAACATTGAAAAATACCTTAGGAATGAGAAACCAGGTTCGAAATTTCCCCAAGACACCTGATGAAGGTTGCAGAATATATCAGCCGAAATGTTGTGTTAACAACAAACAAGATGAGGAGAAATATCCGTCAAATGTAAGTAAGAACCCAAGACCTCATAGCTTTGCGTGTACACATTATATGTTTGTGTGTGTGTGTATGTGTGTGTGTGTGCGTGTGTGTGGTGCGTGTATGTGCACAGTTTTGCTTCCATACAT
>NC_042998.1:89558919-89686419 GCF_006345805.1 Octopus sinensis
TAGGCTTTTGTCTAAGCTCAAAATCATCATCATCATAATAATGATAATGATGACGATGATGATTATTATTAGTAGTAGTAGTAGGAGTAGCAGCAGCAGCAGCAGTAGTAGTAGTAGTAGTAGTAGTAGTAGTGGCGACGGCGGTTGTGGTAGTTAAGGCGGAAAGCTAGCAGACACATTAGCATGTCGGCCTAAATGCTTGGCAGCATTTCTTCCGGCTCAACGTTCTGAGTCCAAATTACGCTGAGGTCGACTTTGATCTTTTCACCATTAAAAAAAATAATAAAGTATCAGTCAAGTACTGGGGTCAATGTCATCCACTTATCACATTCTTTCAAAATTGCTAGCATAGTGCCAAAATCAGAACCATTATTTATCTAAGGCGGCGAACTGGCAGACGTTCGCGCGTCAGAGAAAATGCTTAGCGGCTTTTCTTTTGGCTTTTTACGTTCGAAATTCAAATCCTGACGGGCTCAACTTTGCCTTTCATTTTTGGTGGGTTGATAAAATAAAGTATCAGTTAGGTACTGGAATTGATGTAATCGACTACCCGAATTGCCGACCTTGTGCTAAAATTTTTTTAAAATTATTATTATTGCTGCTGCTGCTGCTGCTGCTGCTGCTGCTACTACTGCTGTTGCTACTACTACTACTACTACTACTACTACTACTACTACTACTTTTAGAATGAACTGGCTTAGTGACATTTCGTCCGTTTTTACTGAGTTCAAATTCCACCGAGGTCGATTTTGCCTTTCGATGAAATAAGTATCCAAAACGTCAGGCCCTGTACCTATTGTTGAAAGGACTATTATTATTATTATTATTATTATCAAGGCAGCGAGCTGACAGAAGTGTTAGCACGCCGGGCGAAATGCTTAGCAGTATTTCGTCTGCCGCTACGTAGTGAGTTCAAGTTCCGCCGAGGTCGACTTTACCTTTAATCCTTTCGGTGTCGATAAATTAAGTACCAGTCAAGTACTGGGGTCAACTTTTCCTATTCCCCAAAATTTCAGGCCTTGTGCCTATACTAGAAAGGATAATTATTATTATTATTATTATTAGTAGTAGTAGTAGTAGTAGTATTATCATTATTATTATTAAAACGGTAGATCATCGAAGTTTGTGTGTTTGACGTTGCTCGTGCTTCATTCATACTCTCGGTCATTCTTTTAATAGTTTAAGACACGTAGGTTAAAAAAAACATAAAGATAAGCTTGAAGAGGTATAAGAATCTATCCTAAACGAGAGATGTTAGCTTTTTCAACCAATTATCACTAAAATAACAAAGGACAGACACTGATCTAAATAACAACGCACAATTTTGAGTGGTAGATTTAACCCACTGCACAGTTTAATATCACCACTTGACCCCTTCCTGCCTTAGCGCAGTCTACTTTGTTGCAAACATTTGTGTCAGGCCTTCGGTCTGATGAATAATAACTTCCTTTCCTCCCACTAGTGCCGGAGACCTTGACATTATGGTCACGGGCGCTCTTTCTCGACCTCCACTTTCTTTTTCTTCTCCTTATTCTCTGATTAAATTAGAAGTAAAGCAAAATATTCAGCTGAGTGACCTCAACAAATTTTCACCCATGGTTACGGGAACTGTGAAGTTCACGTTCTTTCTTCCTATGACGAGTACTCTAGTGCAATATGTGAAAGAGTTCTAACCGAGAAACGCACCAAAGCCGCAAATTGTGTCAACCCGGAATAAAGCACGTACATTGCGGAGCTCATTAGCTATACATAATTATTAGCTGATGATATTTTTATGTCTATGCAGCAGAAATAATTATCTGGTGGACCGATCTCCACCCTTCACCTCTTCATAAATATATTACTTTCTACACACAAGCCAATGGAGTGGGGAGTGGTTTTTCGGAGTCATCCAACATGCTAGAAGTAACAGTCTTATTCAAAGAAAACTCTATCGTCCAACAAAAAGCAAAACGAAATAGAAAACGTAGTCCAATACCTAAAAACCTAGACGAGAGAGTCGTAGACGGACTGTCTTTGACCATAGCTCTTTTCGATTAGTGACGGTTTGAGGTAAAATCATAACAATAGCAGCAACAACCCTCTACTAACCATCACCCTCATCACATTTTATAAAAAAAAAAGTAGGGCACATGTTCCAAAATTGCGTAGACGGGTTGTATAGCCAATTGAATCGAATCCTAGGGTATTACTGGTATTCATTTTATAATAAGTATAATCTAGAGTAAGGAAAGATAAAGTCAACAACTGTGCGGTTTGAAATTTGAACTTCTCGGGACATAACTGAACACAGAATGCATTTTGCCCGATGCTCTACTGATTCCACCATCCAGGGCATTTCTTTTTTGCAAATAAGCATTTAATTTTCATACTTCAAACTGCGCTGCAGTTAACTCTTTTTTGTTTTTTAATATTCCAGGGGTACGGGAATATAGAATAAGTAGCCGTATGCCTCTGTAATTCGATATAATTGACTTGACAGCCTCACCTAAACAATCTTTGGATTGTGACTTCTTTGTTTTTAAGGTGACGGTTAAGTTATTACAAATTGTTATTGCTTTTGTTGTGGTTTAAACTCTAGTCAACTCTGATCGAACGAACTTATGATCATGATCAAAGACAGCTCATTTATGACCAAATCGTCCATTGTCGCATTGCAACAAGCATCTTGGTGTCAAAATTAGTTTTGTTGTCGATTAAATAGACCTCATTATCTAACCGGTACTTATTGAGCCTTTTTCCAATCCGGATGAAAAGCACAGGTAGCCCAATCACAATTGGCGCTCAGACGGTGAAGACATTTCGCGCGATGCGCTTCCGATTCTGCTATTAACTGATTATTTTATGTAAGAATGATAATTTCAAATGTAAACACAAGGTTAAACATTTTGGTGGCAGAGACGTTAATTGATTATATTTGACAGCTAGTTTACTTATCGACACGGGAAGGGTTAAAGACCAAGTTGATCTTGATGAAATTTGAATCCAGAATGTAATGTACCGGAACAAATACCTAAAACATTTTCTCTAAAGCAGGGGTTCTCATTCATTTTTCATCTATGGACCCCCTTGATTACTATTTTATTCTGGTGAACCCCCTTAACCATTCGATGTTTAAAATCTAGTTTTATAGATACTTCTTTCAAAATTCCTAGTTTGTTTTTTACACATTAACATGTGTAGTTTAAAGTATGTAAGATATTAGAAAACCCCTAGCTCTTTCTTGCAATGCATACCATACCAGCATATAAATCTGAAGCAATACTTTTTCAGGAGCCCTTAAAATACTATTTGGATCTCTAACTTATTATTTTGTTGCGTACCTCCTCCCCCTAAAATTATTATTTGGACCCCTAGGGACCATATGGACCCCGACTCAGAATCACTGGTGTAAAGGTTCTGATAATTCTGTCATTATTCTCTAACATAACTTTGGGAGACAGTAAATAATGTTAATTATACCAATCCATCGATTAACAGGTGCTTCAAAAGTAAAAGGAGAATTTCATTCCAGCAGAATCTGAACTCAGAACATACTACAAGGTATATTTCAGGGGTGGGGATATTCTGGCTGGGCTATCTGAGCACTGTACGCCTACGAAAGATAGATTTTTACATAATGTTTTTGCGGTGTCACGATACAATGTGATCGTTATTTGCTTTTAGATGTAATAAATACATACTGAGATACAAAAATTAAGTCGGAGTGAGGTCGTGTTATGTAAAGAAATAGCAATAAACCGTGTGGAAAATTTTATTGTCGTTCTCTCTGCAATATTTTAAACGTAAATTATTCCTATATCACATCTCTTATAATGTTAATAACTATGAGGAAAGAGAAAAACATGAACAGTATAACTACCCGCAATTATCATTTTCTTGTCATTCATAATAACCTGTTTTTGTGAATAAATAGTCACAAAACAATGTAACATGAAAACTTGGAATAAATATATGATTTATAGTGTTATCATATTATATATGATATAATATAATATACCTGTATGTACAGAAACATTAAGTCTGTATTTTAAGTAATTTATATATATTTATTACACACTTACATACACATTTTATGAATGAATACATTCATTAGTTACTGTCATGAGTTCGATTTCTGCCGGTACTTTGTGTCCTTGGGCAAGGCACTTTATTTCACGTTGCTCCAGCGCTCTCAGTTGTACTTGTATTTCAAAGGGCTAGCCTTGTCACATTCAGTGTCACGTTAAATCTCCCCGAGAACTACGTTAAGAGTACACGTGTCTGTGGAGCTCACAACCACTTGCACGTTGCTATTCGGTTGATCGGATCAACTGGAACCCTTGTCATTGTAACCAATGGAGCACCAGTTATTACTGTAATAATTTATTATCTAAATAATTGTTTATTTTTGCTGATAACGATTAAACAATAAATAAAAAAATCCAGTCAAATAGAAATGGAAAAAGCAGCGCTTTCTTCACGATAAATCATATTGCCATTCCCAAATGATCGTGTCGCTGATTAAAGATCATTTGCTTTAGTTGCGTGCTTGTGTGTGTGTAGTCGAAATGTGTACAAGCCCAAAACGTCTTTCGGTTTAATATCACCCCTCACCCCCGATTGTATTTATCAGAGTCCACTGTGTTGTAAGCATTCTGACCAAGTTACCAATATGAGTATGATCCGATATCCTCATGTATTGCTTCCTATTGCGTCTTTCTTTGCATGATACTATTGTTTTTATAGGGAATATATTGGTGAAAGTGTGTGCTGGCCATACCTTAGATTGTCTTAACATAGCTGTAGGGTAAAGAAGTTCGCTTTACAATCACGTGGCTAGAGGTTAGATACCTCATCGCATCACTTTAAGTAACTGTTCTTTACCATAGCTCTAGGTTGAGCAATCCAATGACTTATGATTGGAATTTGGTAGCCATATACTAAGTCCAATCTGTCATACCCACACACACACACATGCATAACGTATGTGTGTATGACTGCATACCCTTCGCCAATGTGAATCGGGGAAGGGTATAAACGTTGGGGTGACAGAAAACAAATCTTTTCATCGGGTTAGATACTCATCACATTTGGTACCAGAATTACAAAGAACCGATGATTGGCCAGCTGGGAACCTCTAACCAACAGTGCTGTTATTGACAAATTACAATGGAAGATAAAATATAGAATAAATAAATAAATACATATGACAGCGGCTTGACCTCGTACTTAAAGCTTCAGAAAGTTGCTTCTTTGTGGGTAAGGTCACCTGCAGCTGGTCAAAGTAATTGACAGCAGCAGGCATTGAGTCGTGGTTTATTTTCTCTTTTAATCTATCAACACCAGAAGCCTTACGTGTCAAAGATGCACCTCCATCTTCTTTGATTAATCCGTATATAAAAAAAGCGTTCTTATTAATCTAATGGACTTATTTTTCTTCTTCTTTCTTTCACCAGGAAATACTGTTTAGTCGTTACGATATGGCTGATCGGAGTACTTAGCCGGTATGATGTCAGAAGCCAAGAAGGAGTAGAAGGTATATTAACATTTTTTATGTATATCATTTTATCCGAACTAGACAAGGCTTAATTCGGTACTGACTTCGTGAGAAGGGATGTGATTTCACACACACACACACACACACACACACACACACACACACACACACACACACACACACACACACACACACACACACACACACACACACACACACACACACACACACACACACACACACACATAGTTCAAATTTACAGAAAAACAAAAGTCGATGACAGGGGTATAAACAACAAGCAGGTGTAATAGTTTGGCGCTCGGGAAGGTGAAAAAGTCTTTTACGTTTCGAGCCTACGCTTTCAACAGAAAGGAACACGAGAAATAAACAGAGAATAAAAAACTTGTGGATTTAGCAGTCAATCATGGTGACTGCTTGAAATGAGTGTGTGTGTAATATATATGTCAAATAATATATTACTGGTTATTGCACATAACTGGTCAAGTGCTACTGTCGCGTTCTCGAGGACTATAGTTGATACACAATATTGACAAGTCTCCAAGCATACTAGCCGGAAGCGTATTATCTCTTTGATGCAGGGGGTACTTGGATTAAGAAAATCATTTCGGAGGTGATTGAAGAACCAATCAAAAACTGAAACAAGAAAGAAATGAATTCTGCGAACACCATCAAAATATTTAACACTCAGTTTCGTTCCACCTTTTTGCTACCACTGAATCCACTTGGTGTCTATGTACTTCCAGCGCTAAAGTAGTTATGCGATTCCTACCAGCATATCTGATGAGTCATCAATATTGTGCTTTCGAAATTAGGGAGAGAAACAAATCGGTATTAAGAAATTCAAATTCTGACAAAAAATTTCCTTTTTATTTCGTAATCTCTGTACTCTGAAGCGTGGATTTCAAAAAAAGAAATCAAAATTTCACGAAAATTATAATGATAGCAAATATCAATGGAGCTAGTGCGCTTGAAGACTTACAAGCCTGAAGAATTACAAGTTTGAAAAACTGGTGAGTGAAGCACAAACTCTTCGTTGATGAAATAATAGGAATTTGACAAAATCTTTTAGGGAAAAACTTACAAAATGGTGCCTATTCAACACAGAAATTGCCGAATAGTGTTAATGTTTCCACTTTCATTTTTATATCTTGAAATGAAAGAATACCAGATAATCATCTGCCATTATTCTTTTCCTGATGAAGGCTTAAGAAGACTAGAAATAATGCAGATCGATACCACTTTTTCTGTTTACGATGAGATAAACCTGTCTTGCATTTCACATTGAGATGAAAAGGGTATAGTTATTAAAAAGTATATTTCACATTACATTACATAAACCTCATCCAAAAATATTTATAATGGGCATTACTAAATTATTTTTTATTTATATAAGCGTATGTGAAAGAGAATAATGGAAAGACAGATAGCATATTTGTAGTTGTATGTATTTAAATTTGATTGGTAGACTTCATTCCATGTTTATGTCAGATTAAACAAATTACCATGAAATGCCGTGTATAATCGACGAACCATTATAAGTAAAAATAATTTCATGTATCCTATTAAAAGGTAACTGAGTTTTCACTCATACCAATGGTTGACTCCAGATTTATAGAGGTAAAACAGACTCGTTAGTGAAGCGTAGTGGAATTTTGTAAATCTATCATTTTATAGTAAACTTTAGAATAAAATTGGAATGTCTTTTTATTATACCATCCAGAACTTGTACAATGCTGAATTTCAATGTACAGTCAATAGAATTCACGTAATCTGCATGTGAATAAATCACTTTGTTCGTGATCCAAATACAAATTATTTTCGTTATAACATTATACACACAGCACATTCACATACCCACCCACCCCTACAAACATATATATAAAATAAATTATAAGTTAGTCAAAAAGGGTAGTGGAGTGCGGAAGTGCCTTTACCCATGGAAACTTCCAAGATGGATTAGGTCTTTGCACAGATATAGTCCTGTACCTTCCCACTGTATACATGTGCAACACACACACACACACACACAAAACCATCAAAGTCGCAATAAATTTCTGATAATTTCCCAAGCTAATCAACTAACACGCTGCCAAAACTTAATCGCAAATATTAGGCTTCTTTTAAAGTCAAGAAATACCTCCAACTTAATCCATTGTAGAAGCTTAAAAAAGGTCAACAGAAATCCACACTGGAGTACTTCTTACTTCTAACATCTATTTCTGTATCCTAAAAGACGAAACCTGCAGAAAGGAAATATAAGCGGAGCAAGAATTCTCAGATTGTTGCACTCTGGGAAGGAATACCTTGTATGATGTACAAGAAGTGAAATCCAATGGAGTTGACCGGCAGTGTTAGAACGAACATATCAGGTGAGCTACGATGGAAAGTGAATGCTAAAAGTTAACTCAGAAGATTGGAGACCTATATAGATTTGTCAGAAACGGACAGAACAGAATAAACAGCATGTTTTTTTACTGTCTTTGTTAGTGACTATCAAGCAAATAATATTTCGGATATACTAAAGGACGTTACAAATGAATAGAACTCCAATGTGGATTTTATTATAACTTTTTATGCGTTTCCTGGTCTCAAAGTAGAAGTTTAATTTTTATGAAGTAGTTTAGGTAAACAAACGCAAGAAATCAATACAGATTTATAGCCACTTTGTATTTTTATATGCTGTACATGTGTAAAATTGATGCGGTAAGGGACAATTGCATTGATATATACAGAGAAAAAAACATCAGGTCTCCTTTACAGGTTGTTCTGTTGGTGAAATCGATGAAGAATTAGCATCAGAAGACGTATGTTTGCAAAAGAAGTTATGGGGGACTCTCGAGGGTGGTATCATTTACGCCAGAATGTATTGTAGGGAGTGGCTGCAAGTTGTTGCTTTTCAGAAGGAAATGGGGAAGCATAACTGAAACTTGGGGGTACGCCAATAAAACACCGTACCCTCTGTAATGAAAAGATTTAACATGAAATTTTTAATCCAGTACTATGTCTGTTGGCGATCAACTTAGCTAAAAGACCCTTGTGAGACACACCGTTCGTGGCCAGAGTGTGCGATTCAATTTCTACCAATGCTACAACTCTGTATTAGTGTAAGTCGACTTAGTTGTCTAAAGGGATTATGAAGGAGATATGGTTTGCTTTCTTAAAGAATAGGAACGTCATAAAATTTCTGCCTTCTGATTTGTCTTGAAGGATTGAATTCAAATGCTGCCATATGTACACAAGATTGATTTATCGTATGAAGACTGTAAGACTTCAACTTTTTCAGTGGTCTCAGCAAAGGAACTACCTAATTGCAAAGATTCAAGCTTAATTCGGAAGCTGTTGTAAAATTTCGTGTGAAACAAATCTAGAAATAGTTATGTGAGATATTTTTGCAAGAATTTTTCCAAATAATTTCCATATTGTTTGTCATATGAATTAAAGTTGCTATGACAACATTAGATCTGGCATTGGGTTTTTTGCCCCTAGAATTTATTTTCAGTGAGTATACTTATTAGCATTACTTGATATCTGTAAGTAGTTGCGGGTGTGTTCATGCATATATATATATATATATACATATATATATATAGAGAGAGAGAGAGAGAGAGAGAGAGAGAGAGAGAGAGAGAGAAGAGAGAGAGAGAGGGGAGAGAGAGAGAGAGAGAGAGGGGAGAGAGAGAGAGAGAGAGAGAGAGAGAGAGAGAGAGAGAGAAATTTGAATGTGTTTGTGTATGTATGGTCGAATTTCTAACTGGCACTGAAGCGGAATTCGTAAATATAGTCTACCATTTAGTTTTATTTTTTACTAGCAGTATCGCCCGGCGTTGCTCGGGTCTGTAAGGGAAATAACTATATAAGCATTTTTAGATGCCAATTCGGGCTTTCTTAGCCATTTTTGTTTTGGTGTCTTCAAGCCATGAAGTCGTTGTTCTAAAAGAACGCTGGTTTCCTTCATAACGCATTACGACGTTGATTTCTTTACACTCCCTTCCCCACAGGTTCACGAGGGAGGGAAGGGGGAGAAGCAAACAGGTGCAGCTGTGAGCGTGGACGCCAACTTCGCCGCCATCGACACACGATGCATTTTATGCATTAAAATGGAATAAAAAATGATGTTAAATTATTTTAAAAATCGTAGACTCATCGTTGACGCGCGCTAATAGTCAGACGGGCTCGATATGAATCACGACTATAAGATACCCGAATTTGGTTAAACTGCACCGCAAAATGTGGGAGGAGTTAGGAATCTAAATCGAAGGGGACAGACACTCACACAACTAGAGTTTTATATATATAGATTTCTAGATCTTTTGCCATTTTATCTATTTGTTTATTTTCATATTTCAAGTTGTCGCTTAGCTTCGTTTCACATCGGAAGCCCCGAGAAGTTTAGGCTCACGTGACTTTGTGCACAATTTCTAATGGTGTCAAGCGTCTAACAAGGACGTCAAAAACGACAACAAAGACAATGACGGAAAATACGTCAACAACAAAGCAATAAGTAGCAAAACAATAATATAGTGTGTATAAAAAGAGAATAATGGGAATAAAAACTATTTTATATGGGTACAAAACGTGTGTTTTATAAAGAAAAGGAAATACGAGGACGTGACATTGTTTTTCCCAAGGAAATCGTATCTTGGCGATTGCAGCAAGCAAGAACAATAACAATAGATACAATAGCGATAACAATAACTATTTCATACACAATCACCACGCTTCATATTGAAGTGAGAAAGAAAAATGAGATTGTGCGACTTATGTACATTTTTCAATCGTTTAGTTAAGTGCGTTTAGTGAATTGAAAATCGAAACTACTACACAAATGTTTTGGCTTTCAGGAAATTTACTTCTGACTCTACTGCGTTTTCATTAAAAAAAGCATAACTAATGACCATTATCACTGCCTTCATCGTCGTCGTCGTCGTCGTCGTCGTCACCACTACCACCACCCTTATCATCATCATCATCATCGTCATCGTTGTCGTTGTCGTCAGTCATATAAATTTCTTCTAGTATAGAAACGCGGCCGAGAATCTTAAAGCAAGTTACAATCGATTATATCGACCCCACCACCTTTCACCAGTATTTGACTGATAGTTTTATTTATCGACTTCAGGAGGTTGAGCGGCAATCTTCATTTCCATAGGATTCGAACTCAGAACATGTAGGAGTGCAACTAAATATCAAAGCTCTAACTATTCTGTCCATCCCATGTCATTCATTAATGTGCGGTGGCTAGCTGTCAATAAGACACCATAGAATGGTGAATAGAAATACGTTGCAGTATAAAGGTACACCGCTTTACGTTCAGAGATGAAAACCAAACTCATCAGGTCAAATTCGCCTTACATTCTTATATACAAGTGTCGATCTAATCGACTACAAGCCCTGAAAATTTTACGACTTCATACTATTATGCTTATTATTTTCGGTCATTGCACTGCAGTCATGCAGGAATACTGCCTTGTAGGATTAGATGAACAAAATGACCCATTACTTATTTTAAGCCTGGTACTTATTCTATCGGGCTCATTTGCTGAGCCACTAAGGTATGGGGATGTAAACAAATCAACACTGATTGTCAAGCGGTAAGGGAGACAAACACAAAGGCGCGCGCACTCACACACACACAGTTACCATCTACCAATATTCACTCACAAGGCATTAGTAGGCCCGGAGCTAAAGTATAAGTCATTGGCCGAAGGTGACTCTAAGACACCTGGTTGCAAAGCGAACATCTTAACCACATGGTATGCCTGCGCCTAAATCCTTAAGACTGCCTTCCGGAGTCAATACAATACGTAACCGCTATGTCCAGGAAACTATTAAATCAACTACATCTCTACCTCAAAATGCATCGCCTCGTGCCAGTGTTAGTAAACATTATTATTATTATTATTATTATTATTATTGTTTCAGAAAATACGGCGCTGTTGGCATTTAGTTCCAACTCAGCGATTTCTTTGTAGCAGTTTGCTGGATGGATTTTTAGAATAACATGAGTTTTGTTTAAAGAATTCTGTTAGCTACATACTACTACTCTCCCGTATCTTACTCTTGCTCGACATTGAAACGACAGGGTAATCATCAATATGCGATCTAATGTTCAGCATAATTCTCCTTCCTCACACTCTTCGTTTCTTCTCGATCCACTGTACACACATCTGCAACACTCTCTTCACCTTGCCAGCAATGTTTTTAACAGCTAAATTTAGTTCTGCTTTTCTTTGGTGGGTTGATAAGATATGATAACAGAAAACGCTGTGGTTGTGTTATTTCTCCAGGAGGTGCATGTTTTTCGGGGTTTTTTTCACCCCCTACCCTTTCTGAATGTTTTCATATTCTGTGTACCGACACATTACGACTACAACCGATTATATGCACGCACTTACTTGTACACACATACACGCGTTCACACTCTCATGTTCTTATATATGAATGGACGACTAGGTGGGAATGTACTCAAATGTACCTATGTGCACAGAAATGTATATACGAGAGTATTTATGCATGCAGTTAGCATTTTACAATATTTCACAAACAAAAACTTAACTAAATATATTAATTATCAAGCCTGACTTCTGTAGATACTTTTCTGTAGAACTTCTTATTCTTCACTAATCATATATACATTGTTATCCTTCTTACCGCATATCCGAACTGGCTGAAATTCTTGTATGTTGGTGGGAGCATTAGAGATATATGTTGGTCTTCAAAACAAGAGCTTTTTTTGTTTCTTTCTGGGTATGTGCAGTATTTCTGCCTTAGTGCTGTTCAATGAGACTAGTTTGCACTCCGACTTCATTACAGGATGTTTTAAAGGCCTTAACATTCTATGTTTGCTAAAGGTTCGCCTTCAAATATGTCTTCGAGATGTGGCACCTGTTCACAGAATATGAAAAAGTAAAGGTGGGATGTCATCTATACATGAGTACGGGGTGAGAGAGGGGTGGTCGAGAAAGGCGACAGGAAGGAAGGAAGGAAGGAAAGAAAGAAAGAAAAAAAGAAAGAAAGAAAGAAAGAAAAGACGCATGAATACTTGTATGTGAGCTTTGCTAAATGTTTATATGCTTAGCAAGCCTTCAAGTCAAGTGAACAGTATTTGCAGCAACAGAGTAAGCTAGCTATGTGTACAACAGCTGGACTCTTTTCCGTCACATGGCGATGCTTTTGTCACTGTATATTTTACCGACCGACACGGGTATCGTGAAGTTTGAATCATTTGGCATCATAATTGAACGTACCGTTGCCGGGTTATGTTTCACATGATTTACTATGCTATCTCATATTTTTATCCCGTTGCATATGCATCGCTCTCTCTCCCCTAACCTTAACCCCTCCTCTCTCTCTCTCCCCTAACCTTAACCCCCCTCTCTCTCTCCCCTAACCTTAACCCCCCTCTCTCTCTCTCCCCTAACCTTAACCCCATTCTCTCTCTCTCTCTCTCTCTCTCTCTCTCTCTCTCTCTCTCTCTCTCTCTTATACTTTTTAATCAGCGTAATTTTAATTCACACTTTATCATATCTTAGAAGGTCAGATAATGTAGATTAACAAGTATACTATGATTTGTCTATCGCTCTCTCTTTATATGTATCTGTGTACGTATACATATATGTATGTGTGTGTGTGTGTGTATGTATGTATGTATATATTCATATAGGCATATATGTACATATATATATATATATATATATAATATATATATATATATATATGACATTATAATTTAGGGTATCTTAGAGATACCACCGCGTTGCAAAGAGCAGCCAAAACTTGACTCTAAAACCCACATTAAATGTTCATACAGCATCAGGAGAGAATGTTTTTATTCCCATGCTGACCACTTGATAAAATCGATATTTAAATAACGATCTTATCCTTATTTATATAAATATATATATATGCACTCATATTTGTATATATACGTATACAAACATGTATATACAAACTTATATTCATATAGATACGTATGTATGTACTATGTATGTATTATGTGAATGAATGAATGAATGAATGAATGAATAAATTGCTTCCGCTGGCACCAAGACTATATACCGATAGCCATGGTGAACAGCATCTGTAGAGAAATTGGTTAATGTAGGCTCTTCGGCTCGGGAAAGAAGACTTTCGACAAGTTTGGAATAGTGCTCACATCAGCTACCAGCTTCAAGTTGCAACATTGATATCAAAAGGAAAGTCTAATTTGGGTCTGTGATTTCATGAGTTAGAATGAAACACTTTGAATGTTGAAGTATGCATAAAAATTCGTAGACAACATATCTCGTGGTTGTTTGCAAAATGATTTGCCTTTTGATGAAAGGCAATATCATGATATTTCTACCCTTCTTCGACACAACACCTTCTACTTTAAAGAAAGCAGACAGAACTTAGTTATGAACTTTGTTATGGCCCACTGGTCATTTTGAAAGAGAGAGGCGGAAAGGAAATTGACTATGCAACCACAAGATGAGAAAAACCGTGACTGGCGTCACTTTCCGCTCCATGTTGGTGGGAGAAGGGAACAAGTGAACTTCATTTTTAAGCAGAGTTGTTTCTTTTAGTAGTAAGATTGGGTTTTCAAGGAGTGTTAAATATCTCTCGAATAAACTTGGAGTAATAAATCAAGATTTTAGTAACCCATTGGATTCTACAAATTTCTTAGTCTGACTGATACTTTCGTGTACCAATGTTGTTGTTAATTGCAGTGGTAAGTGAAAGTAACATGATAGTTGATGGAGAATCAGTCACTTAGAAAATCATTGATTCCTGGGTTGGTAAAGATAATTTATATAGTTTCTAAACTGCTGTAAATTTTGTGGAATACCCTCCAGTGTTGTAATGCGTATTGCGAAATTTAAATATGGCTAATGGATATTTGCAATGGAACCAGAATTAGAATAAACCACTGGCATGATTGCATGAATGAAGGTCCCACTGTCACAGAATAAACCTTGTCAGGATTAAACGGTGATTTTCGGGCACATTCCTGATTGTCACACTTACGTGATATTACAGCTTCCGGTTTTCAACGACCGGCAACAAACCTTAATGCCAGTCATGTTCTTTCTGATATATCTATTTGTGCATGGACAATCGGTATAATGTTCTATCGTCAACAATACAGAAAGTTACAGGAATATTGGCAATGTCGTGAAATGTCTCTAGCATTGTGCATAACGAACCTTTCCGGTGCTAATACTTTAATACTTACTTCTTTACTTTTATACCATCTGGATACTGCGCTCAGATAAATGCACTGTACTTATTACTGTTTTCTTTTCTTTTTTTAAGTCTATTTTAAGACTTCTAATCAGCAGCAGTAACAACAAACAACTGCTACCGAGCAAAACGACCCAGCACATTCATGTGCATACTAATGTGAGTGTATGTGCTCGCACACGCCCAGACATTATCTGTCTGGCCGCAAGAAAATTCTGCCACTGTTTTTCAGAAATACTGTATTGTTCGTGGCTTTGCCCTTCAGTTGTCAGCCAGTAGCATTTCCCCGCTAATTAGTCTAATCTAGTCATTGTTTTTTTCTGCCTTTTTTTTTACGAGGGAGACAGTCGTAATAGTAGTGGTGGTGAAGTGTTTGTGGAAGTGAAAGGGTGGAAGGCAGACGATATTTGATTATTGTAGTCGTTATATGGTGCTGTTTTAGTTATCTTTATCTTTTTTAAGAGCTAAACTCTTTTTTCTTCGACTCCACGGTCGGTTAGTAACAGTTGCTTGATAAACGGCGCAGACAGCATATGTTTAACAAGGGGCTAAGGATGCTAATCTTTATTCTTATCAACAGAAAGTTGCTTGCTAGCGTCGATGTTGTTATCAACATCATAATCACCATTAACATCATCGTCGTCGTCAGCAGTGTCATTATCAACATCAATATCAACGTCAAAAGCAGACACGCTATGACTGTTACTATGGTTACAAAAGTAATGATGTACATTTGAAGGATGTTAGAATGGCGTGAAGAAGTGTCAGAAGGCTAGAAAAAGAGAGAGAAAGCTAGAAAAAGAGAGAGAAGGCTAGAAAAAGAAGGAAGGCTAGAAAAAGAGAGAGGCGAGAAAAAGAAAGAAAAAGCTAGAAAATGGGGTGGAGGGTTTGTTAATTAATTGATTAATTAATCTAACATTCAAGCCCGTTTAACAGTTAAACCACCATTTCTTTAGAAGTTAGGTATGCACATATTTATATGTATACGCATGCATATATATGTGTGCGCACATAGCATCTGGGAATAGGAGAGTGTCTGTGAATGTGTATGAGTGAGCGTATGTGCGTCTACTTGTGTGTATATGTGTGTTACTGGATGCATTTTATCACTTGTTTCCTTATAAAAAAATAACTAAATCGGAACTTCGCGTTTCACATATTTAGCATTTTCTAATATCTTCCGTGTCTTATGCATCTTTTTAAGAACGAAATACATCTCGTTGCGTCTTCATGTCTAACGTTGAGTTTAACTTTGCCTTTCGTCCCTTTGAAGTCGATAAAAATATAACACTAGTCAAATACTGATGTCGATTTAAATGACTGCTGTTTCCCAAAAGCAAATCCTTAATCATATCATATATCTGTGTTCTCGCGTTTTCCATAATTGTCTTGTCTCTCACAAGATTCAGATACCTCGTATCTTTTACATCAATTAAACCACTGATGTCGTTATTCTATAGCCTCCAAAATTAACATTTACATTTTTCACCTTCTAACTATCTCATAGCTTTCAAATCATCCACATTTCTTATGCTGGTTTTCATTTTTTTTTTTTGGTTTCCATCACCCTCCTTATATTTTGACATCTTATCAAACCAGTTTAGTATATTATAAAGAAGGATACTGCGTTAAATGTGTTAAAATGAAGTTATTAATATCTCAAAAGTATGGCTGCAGCTACCGTAAATGGCGACACCATCATTAAGATAAGTCTTCTGTCATTTCAAGTTTAAAATATATATTCTATTAATAGTTCAGGGTGTTAACAGCAACACGTAATTTGCAGTGCCAAACTGAACGGTAAAAGTTGATTGGGTCACTGGCTTTCTAAGGTTTCTTTGAATGTGATAGATATACAAAATCTATCATTATCTGAGTAAATGAGTCAACTTCATGGTCTTTAGTAATAAGATTTACAGTCTACTGAATATATCATCAAGATCATCAAATTTGGGAGGTAAACTTGTATTATCGCCGAAATTTGTAAGAAATAATTGCCTACGAGGAAAAATGACATGAAATCATAAATATTTTTCTATTGATGATTGACAGTTTAAAAGTTATTCATTCACAGTTAAATATATATAGGATTTCTTAGATTCCACAATTGGACTACACTCATTGCTACGCATACAAACATATAGCTCCATAATGTGCGTATGCTTGTTTATATGTGTGTATGTGTGTGTGTGCGTGTGCGTGCGAGCACGTATGCATGCGTGCTTGTGTGTGCGCGCGTGCGCATGGAGACAGATAAACAGAAAATAATCATTTACAAAATATGGTGATGAGAGAGGATCATAGTAGGTTAACGCTCACACGTATATAGGAGAACGAGAGAAACTGCCAGAGCATGTACTTTCACTAACATGCAAATGTCTAATGACAAAAGAAAGATCGGCTTCAAAACTGAAATGTGACACTTTCTCTATGCAATCAATATCTCTAAATGATATATTAATACTCTTAAGAAAAAAACGAACGTTAAACTTCATTGTCATACTCTCTTATAAATATGGGTCCTTCCCTTCTCCGATAGGGTAACGGAGTTGTCCATGGGAAAGAAGATAATATGATATCTGAACAGGTCTGGACCAACAATTTAGAGAGATAGACATGATAATTCTTTCTACAAGGCCTGAAATTTTGAGTGGGAGGGAGCAAGTCGATTGCATCTACACCAGTGCTCAACTGGTACTTATTAAGACGGCGAGCTGGCAGAAACGTTAGCACGCCGGGCGAAATGCTTAGCGGTATTTCGTCTGCGTTACGTTGTGAGTTCAAATTCCGCCTAGGTCGACTTTGCCTTTCATCCTTTCGGGGTCGATAAATTAAGTACCAGTTACGCACTGGGGTCGATGCAATCGACTTAATACCTATGTCTGTCCTTGTTTGTCCCCTCTGTGTTTAGCCCCTTGTGGGTAATAAAGAAATAGGTACTTATTTAACCGACTCTGAAAGGATAAAAGGAGAAGTCAACCTTGGCAAAATTTGAAAGAAATGCCGCTACAGATTTTGTCTGGCGTGCTAACGATTCTGCTAGTTCACTGCCTTGCCTGAAATTAATAATAATGTCAAATTTTGGCACCCTGCCAGCAGTTTTAGGGGAAAGGGATTGACTGCCACATATTTCATCGAGTCCGAAAGGATGAAAGGCAAAGTCGACATCGGTGGAATTTGAACTCAGAACGTAACGATGGACGAAATACCGCTAAGCATTTTGGCTGGCGTGCTAACAATTCTGATAGCTCACCGCCTTGCCTTCAATATTATAATAATAATGCCAGAGTATAATCGAGCTCTTCTGATTGTAAAATATATTTTAAGTTTTAGGAAAGAAACCATCAAACGTAATATGTAGATTGTCGAGTTGATAGATTATTAGACTACCAGACAATTATGGAGTTGATGTATTGCCTTAACTTCTAAATATCATCCCGATATTCCGCTAATTCTGGCTTGTAAAGTAGTTTCATTCAATGTAGTCGCTTCAATATTTCATTCAAAGTAGTCGCTTATTTGTTTGAACTTGTTGACTCAAGAGAAGACACGTCATTCTAAGTTTAATTTGATTTATTCCCAAGAATTGTGCCTTTTCCTTGCTCGCACGATCATATATATATATATATATATATATATATATATATATATATATATATATATATATATTTGTTATATTCAAGAACATTTCAATATTAAACTAAATCTGATGTTATTCTTAACAACTAAATCTGATGTTATTCTTAACGACTTAAAACTAACTTATTATGAATATCATTTCTTTTTCTTTCTTCCTTTATTACATGATTATAAGCATTTTGTAAACTCTAAATTCTCCATCAAAATTGACCGGACTGGAATTTTGGTAACAGAGTGAAATAAGATGGATGGTGAATAATTTTGCTTTGTCAACAGAATTTAAGCCGTTGAAAAGGAAATTAACGATGTGTCAATTTGCGTCTGCGAGAAAACAGACACTTCAAGAGAGTTTATTCAACTAGACCCGGAAGAATTCCATTACACATCTATGATAAGAAAAAAAAAAGATTATATAATGTTTAGCTTAGTAAAACTAATATGTAATAAAATATAATGAAGTTTTATCAACAACAAAGTAAAAATACTTTTCTAAGAAAGCAAAAGTCAGAAGGAAAAGAGATAGGAAGAAGAGAAAGTGGAAGGAAATGGAGGAAAAATCTAATTAGAGAGTTGTTTTTGTGTTCATCTTAACTCGTTCATTTACAAATATCTAATTTCCCACATTGCTGCTTGCAGTTTGGTGATTTATTTTAATCGGATAGCTTTTAAATGTTACCTCCTCTCTCTCTTTCTCTCTCTCTCTCTCTCTCTCTCTCTCTCTTTCTCTCCCTTTCTCCCTCTCTCTCTCTCTCTCTCTCTCTCTCTCTCTCCTCTCTCTCTCTCTCTCTCTCTCTATCTCTCTCTCTCTCTTTGCATCGCCCTCCCCACGCTTGCTAGATTTGCTATTTGTATTATTTGTACACTTTCAGAACGGTAGACTTACGTTTGGCCTACATTCTCGAGATCTCTTGACTCTAGAGATTTTTAGGTCTAGAACTAAGGCCAGTGATGCATATATTTAATTGCAAGGTGAACAAGACTTTGAACCTTATCGTCCTATCTTTGGTTCAAATATGACACTTAAAACTAAATATATGCTGTAGCATTTCGCACTAGCGTGTTTAAACAAGAAAATATCTAAGCATACATATAAGCTGTATAATTCCATGTAGTGGTTGTTCAGATATCGTGCAAGTTTTAAACATACATTCTTTTTTATTCTTTTTTCTTTTATTTGTTTCAGTCATTTGACTGAGTCCATGCTGGAGCACCGTCTTTAGTCGAGCATATTTACCCCAGGACTTATTATTTGCAAGCCTAGTACTTATTCTATCGATCTCTTTGCGGAATCACTAAGTTACGGGGACGTAAACACACCTGCATCGGTTGTCAAGCGATGGTGGGGAAACAAGCACAGACACACATACACATATATAGATACATATATATACACAACGGGCTTCTTTCAGTTTCTGTCTACCAAATCCACTCACAAGGTTTTGGTCGACCCGAGGCTATATTAGAAGACACTTGCCCAAAGTGCCACGCAGTGGGACTGAACCCGGAACCATGTGGTTGGTAAGCAAGCTACTTACCACACACGTATGCATGTATATATATGCATGTATATATGTATGCATGTATATATATATGTATGTATATATATGCATATGTGTGTGTGTGTGTGTGTGTGTGTGTGTGTGTATGTATAGAGTGTAAGATGTGATGTACTGAAATTGAATATTGAGAAAAGATCTGACGTCAGAATTTTGTAAAAAAAATCTCTTTATTTTTTTCATTATTATTAGCGCTTTCGTTCCTTTCACGAACTTGTCAAATAAAATTTTGTGTTATGTACAAACTGCTTGTTCATTTATATGAAACAGATGTTTTTTGTGGGGTTTTGTTTAGAAGAGAACATTGTTTTTATTTTTAGGGGTGAAGTTCCATGACAGTAGAGATGGATAGATAGAAATATAGGTAGGTAGATAGGCTGATAGATAGATAAATAGATAGATAGATAGATAGATAGATAGATAGATAGATAGATAGATAGATAGATAGATAGATAGATAGATAGATAGACAGATAGGTAGAGGGAGAGAGAAGGGGTATCACCCTTCCTATTCACCATTAATTAATTTATTTATTTATTTGGTCCTTTACCATGTATTGGAATGGGTTTAAGGATAGTGACCTCTTCAATATATATATATATATATAAATAAATATATGTATATATATATAATGTATGTGTATATGTATGTAGATGTATAATCGTTTTGCACGGTAAGATGACTTAGGCAAAGAAAGCTTAGTGTCACTTAAATAGAAATATATTATGGCCAGAACTTTTTTCGAAGACTAACTCATTATTTCGAAAAACCAATGCTAAAAAGTGCTTTCCGCTCCAGTTTTATGAACACTTATTTAGCTGTTAAGTGTAAATGAATCCGGTTTTCGGTGGGGAATCTTTTTCCTTATTTAACAACAAATGCTTATCGAGATATTTCCTTAATAGTATTACATAATGTATAAAGAGAAGCGAGGGTTCAGTAATACTTTTCATTTCTTATATAAAGGTTTATAAGTAATGAAAGTCATTTTCTGAAATGCTATTTATGTGACCATAAATAAGCATCGAGTATAAGTCGAGAAATCTTATGTATATGAATTTACATGCCTTGCATAACTTAGATATGTTTCGACCAAAGATTGGTTCAGGCCATATCTAACTTCATAACACTACCTGATAGGATTAACTAAATCCTTTTTTAGTCAAGTTTTGAGGTATCATGGTCCATTCGAGTAGGGAATTTTTGTTGAGTGAGTTGTATCCAGGTATAAGTGGCTTATCTGGTATTCCTTGAAGAAATTTATCACAATTCCGTTTAAAGGTAATGGGATCCTTTCCTTCTTTGATGTGTTTCGGGACAATGTAAAATAGGGCAAGGCCTGTTGAGGAAAAAAATTATTTTGCAGTGTATTTATGTGATGTGATCCTAGCGCCGGATTAATTTTGAAGCTAATGTTGAGGTCGTTTGGGCAATGCTGGTGGTATATTCTCCACATCGTGCAAATGATGTATCGCTCACAGTGATGCTAGAGAGAATACAGTTTCAATGCTTTAAGGCAGTCTCAATAATCGAGATCAGTCATGCCCTTGATTCTTTTAGTGAATGACGTCTGAGGTGATTCAATTTTCCAAATGTTTTGTTTTGCATGAGGAGACTACAGGGGGGAGAGTATTCGAGGTGTGGCCATTTAAAGGAGGAGAAAAGAGTAATTATGATACCTTGTTCCCTGGATTGGAAGGTTCTTAGGATCCAGGAGCTCATCCATCAAACTATATCGACCTTATTGTCGATGTGGGCACTCCAGCTGAGATTGTTGTCAACAACTACTCCTAGGTCTCTGATATTATTAGATACTGAGTGGTTCCCCCGAAGGAAGACAATATGGCTGTTTTAGCTAAGTTTTTCTTCCAAAATGTATCAGCTCAAATTTTCTCCCGTTTAGTTACATTTCGTTTTTGTCTACCCATTGACTCACAGCATGTAGATCAGACTGGAATTCAGTTCGATCTTCTTCATTGATAATTTTCTGGAGCTTAGAGTCACCAGCGAATATTTTCACTTTGCTGTGTTTTATAACCCTGGAAAAGTCGTTTATATAGACTATCAAAAGAAGCGGGTCCAAGACAGTGTTTCGAGGAACACTACAAGTGACTTTTGCTGGGCTTGAGTGGATTCCACTGATCACATGTTGTGTTCCGTTCTCCAGGAAATACTCAAGCCAGGGTAGTAGTTTTCCACGGATTTCAACATTTGACAATTTTGACAGTAGGACATTATTGTCGGCTCTGTCGAACGCTTTACGGAAGTCAAGATATATGACATCAGAGTTCGAACCAGCTCCGAAGGCTTTAAGGATATCATCGATATGGTGTAAGAGCTGTGTTAGATAGTCCTTGCCGCAACGAAAGCCATACTGGTTTGAATTTAGGCAATTGTGGATCTCCAGAAAGCTAGCTATCCTTGATCTCACCACCCTTTCAAACACTTTAATGATATGGGAGGTGAGTGAGATTGGGCGATATTTGACTGCGAGGGATTTGTTTCCCTGCTTGAAAACAGGGATAACAGACAGGGATAAGAGCTGTTTCGGTATATAACCTGAGTCTAAAAGATTTCTCCAGATGTTGATTAGAGGGACTGCGAGTTTGTGTCTATATTCTTTCAGGAAACTAGCGGGGAATCTATCAGGGCCTACAGCAGAATAGTATTTTGATCTCATTTATTGCTGCTTTGATACCTGAAGCAGTAAAGGTTATGTTGGAGATTATATGTCGCGAATCGACTTCGTTCACATCCCTTACGTCAATATCAGTAATATGTGAAATGTTGTGAATATATATAAGTACCATACCTAGAGTCTGCCACCGACCAATGCTCATGCACGTAAAAGATCACCAAAAATGCAGAGAATTGTTATTATTCAGAAGTTGTTGTTTTTGTTTTTTTGTGGCGTTACTTTACTTTGTTATCAGGGCATCATAGGGAGGAATTTCCATGATCTCTCAAAATTGACATCGACTCTGGTTGGTGCCGGATCTAATTCATCGCTAATTCGCCTAACCTTTTGATCCTTTACTACCTTTAGTTGAGCTCACTCCGTTTCTAACATTCGAATCAGATCACTGGCCTAAGCATAAATATTGTTGCATTATTTTTGCTGAACACATAAATCATAGTCCACACCCACTCTGCCCTGAAGGTTCTTCAAATGTTATTTACAGTTTTTCTATCGCTTACAGAGCCATAAAAAATCCAAGATTTTATCTATAGATCAAATCTCGAAGTGTCTGAAATCGGAATGTTAACTGGATAATTTTCCTTGGCCATGAATGTTACACAAATATATGTCAGTTTGTATTTTATGCCAGTGATGATCAAGTTGGTAGCTGCACGTTCATGTAGCTGAATAGAATTGCCTTCCTTCGGATAATATATGTTGCATGTACTTATTAATTGAATCGTGGACCCATGTTGAGACACAAGCCGTTAATACTTTGATTGAAAATCTAGCAGCATATTCATAAGATAATCTTAATAAAATGCCGATTGCTTTTGTCGTAATATGTTAGACGTTACATCGATCAGAACATCTTTGAGAAAGATATATTAGAAAAAGATACAAGTTGTTTCAAAAACAGTCTTATGATCTATCTTTACCAAACCTGAGCGACATTTGATAGAATTAACAAAAAGTTTTACAAATACCAAAATACTCATACAAAAATAGATATTATATTTGATCCACGGGAACACAAAAGAAGAAAAAAGACTGTCGACACATTATTTTCGATTGAGAAGAAACCATTTTTTAATGTAAGAAGTAAATCTCTATATTAGTTTACTTAAAAACTTCATCTGAAGAATTGCGAAATGTCTTTTTAAATATCAGTTTCTTTTCATTAAGCACAGATCGATATTTTCTTTAATTGGAGCAGTATAAACAATTAAATTGATCACAGAAAATCGCTTGTACTCACTTTACTATTTAAACTAGTAAATTAGTAAATTCGAAAATAGCTGGATTCTACTCTTTTACTATCATAGGTTTAACAAATGCTTGATTTATTCACAGTTATATATATATATGTATATATATATATATATATATATATAATATATATATATATATATATATATATACTTTATTATTATTAAAGCTGCAAAGACAACACAAAAATATCACAAAAAATGCTACTAAGTTTCACGTTCCCGTTCGTCGGGGACACACATACATGATATATATATATATACATACATACATACATACATACATACATACATACATACATACATACATGTGTGTGTGTGTGTGTGTGTGTGTGTGGTACAGTTCTATATTTAAGAGATGAGGAATTATGTACATTATTTATATTATTTACATTTGATGGATATTTGTCCTCATCTTTGTTGGTAACACAGCGTTTCGGCTGATATACCCTCCAGTCTTCATCAGGTGTCTTGGGGAAATTTCGAACCTGGATTCTCATTCCTTATGTATTATTATTATTATTATTATTATTATTATTATTATTATCAGCAGCAGCAGCAGCATCATGGCGAGCTGGCAGAAACGTTAGCACACTGGGTAAGATGCTTTGCGGCATTTCATCCGTCCTTACGTTCTGAGTTCAAATTTCGCCGAGGTCGACTTTACCTTTCATTTCGGGGTCGATAGTTTTGTACTGGGGTCGATGTAATCGGCTACCTCTCTCCCAAATTTCAGGCCTTGTGTCTGTGGTAAAAAGAATTATTATTATTATTATTATTATTATTATTATTCAGGTCACTGCCAGGAATCGAACTCGGAATCTTGTTGTTAGTAGCCCGTGCTCTTAACGACTACGCCATATGCCCGTAATATGGCGTAGTGGTAAGAGCGCGGGCTACTAACCAAAAGATTCCGAGTTCTATTCCAGGCAGTGGTCTGAACAATAATAATAATAATAATAATAATAATAATAATAATAATAATAATAATAATAATAACATCAACAACAACAACAACAACAACAACAACAACAACAACAACAACAGCAACAACAACATCAACAACAACAACAACAACAACAATAATAATAATACCTTAGGAATGAGAACTCAGGTTCGAAATTGCCCCAAGACACCTGATGAAGGTGTATCAGCCGAAATGTTGTGTTAACAACAAACAAGATGAGGAAAAATATCCGTCAAATGTAAATAATGTAAATAATGTATATGCATGTAGGGATATATGTGTGTTTATATATATATATATACCTGTGTGTGCGTGTGTGTGTGTGTGTGTGGTGTGTGTGTGTGTGTGTGTACATATATGTACACAGAAGAAATCTTTTATCACAATCTTTCAAAAATTGGTATCAAAATTTGATGATTTCAAACATTATAAATGAATTAAGTTATCCACGCTCTGCAATAAATCTTCGGCCATTGTACTTAAAATCTTCAAACAAGTATTTATTTTGAGAATCACCATCGTACTTCTACAACTATCATTGCTATTAAGATGTTTCCTTTAATCCCGACGTAGAGAAGATCAAAGTAGCACATCTACTAGCCGTAGAACTGCAGTAAGTGTGCAGTTATGATGATGAACACGAAATTGGGTTGTGATGGTATTAGTAATAGTATAGCATTTTTTTTATACTGTGAGCGGATCAACGTGAATGTTGACTCTCTCAAACATTCAGAAGCGGGTTCAAGTTGAGCTTTATATTCACTTTGAAAATCTCGCCAGAGCTCTCAAAACTATCAAATTAAGCAAAAGTGAAGTCCCGAAAAACTGGAAGTCCCGAAAAACTGGAAGTCCCTACATCGACACTCCTTATGTAATACAGACAGGATATCAACAAAATATCAAACCACGCTCATAAATTCATATTAAGAGAGGTGCCTCTCTACCAGAATCAACTAGCTTGTATAGTATATAAAGCTTTAGACTGGCATGCTATTAATTATTTTCCAGATATTGAGTTCTATCTGAATTCCTCGGCCTTTTGGCTAAGATCAAAGTGTAGTATTGTATGCGTTAAGTTCGCTTACAAACATAAAAGCTATGTAACGCTCGCCTGCGCGCACACACACACACATACATACATACATACATACATACATACATACATACATACATACATACATACATACATACATACATACATACATACATGCATGCATGCATATGTATATATCTAAGTATACATAGAGAAATGTGTGTGTGTTATATACGTAAATATTTGCGTATGTGTGTGCCTGCTGATTTTAGTTCCAGTTAATTACTACCATGTCAGTTCTGATCGCCCAGACTTGTGATCTAAATACTTTATGCCTTGGCATATCGTATCATTTCTATCAGGTATAGGGTATCTAGGACTATGCTGCCATCATGTGCGTCCTTGATATGAATTGAGATTTGGTTAATATTTCTAGCAAATCTAGCCACCTTGTAGATGCTTCCTCGTTGACTATGTCGTTGTCAGTGAATGTGTGTTGCGTGTGTGTGTGTTTGTGTGCGCGCGCGCGCATACATGAACTCCTCATGAATGCAACATGGCCAAATACTTCAGAAGTTCACCCCAAAATTATAAGGTCTTATATTCGATCCCATTGCGCGGTAACATAGGTAAGTGTCTTTTATCCCATCTTTGGTTGGGCGGTATCCGTGTGGAGTGCCATCTGGAGAATTGTATCGGTAATTCAAATGTATAGCCTTGTCACGATGTCGCGTTAATTCTGTCTGAGAATTTCGTTAAGACGACACGTGTGTGTGACATACTCAGTCACACACAAAAACATTTGCTATTTCAATTACCAGTTGTTTAAACAAATGAATATTCATCATTAAAACTGACGGAGATCCATTTAGCTACATGTGTGTGCGTGGGTGCGTGTGTGGGGATTGTTTCTTGTTTATTTATCCTTATTTCAATTTACTAACTCCACACAACATTTCCGAGTCTTTATTTTATTTCATTTTTTTTTCTATAGCTGTTTTTGTGGTTGATGTCTTGCATGATAGCGTGGTTATCTTTATTTCAAAAGAGGTCTCTCAAATGAATTCTTTGGCTGAACTTTGACTCTTATCTTACACACCACGCCCCTTCCATATACAGCAGATAAACAAAACTATAGCAACAGAAGGAGATACGTAGACGTCCCTTACGTAGATTTGACCTACACATGACTAGCATGACACCATTATTCCCCTCTGCTTCTCTGTATCTTTCAATTCACTACTCCCTTTCTTGTCCTATCTCGTCTTATCTATTTTTATATCTCTCAATCTATCTCTTACCCTTGTAACAATCCATCTCCCCCACACCACTGTTTTCTCTCCTTTTAATCATTGAACTATTTAACTGGGAAATTGTTTTCTCACTATCCTTCTGTGTTCTTCGATGTGGCGTTTTCTTTAATCCGTTTTCTGTTATTTAATATCAATTACTTTTGTATATAATCTCATTAAGAAATTTTCTTTCTTTCATTCGTTATCTCTCTCTCTCTTTCTCTCCCCTCCCCCCCCTCTCTTTTTATCAACCTAACCCTACCTAATTTATTCGCTCCATATCTTTTTTGTGGAATTTTTTTTTGTTATGGAAATCTAATTTATGTCTTTTCATTTCTTTTCTAGTTAGAAAATCCTTATAAGAAATAAAAACAGTAATTATACTGAGAAGTGGTGATTACAGCCACTTAAATATGGCTGTTCCGTACGAACCGACGTTACTGCTATTTTTAATCCCAAGAGGAAGCCTCCTTCAGCAGGTTATTCGATGCAATCTGCACCCGATATATATTGCAAGCAGGGGAGCAAACTCCTACCATTTTCCAGCTACGCGACCAGCAGAGCATACGGTTTTGACCTATTTGTGGTCATCCTCCGTGGTGTATGCTCGTCCGCTAGAGATAGCAGTAGTTCACTCCAGCTCAAAATATGTAGAGAACAAGTGACATACAGTCACTGATCATGCAACAAGCAAATTAGCAAGTCTGAAAACCTCTATAAGAGATGAAAGTAGTAACTATACTGAGAAAGCAGTAACTGTGCATCGAATTACCTGGCGTCCTCCTGGGGGTTAAAATTGTAGTAACGTCAGTTCGTATGGAACAGCCACGTTTAAGTGACGATAAGTATTACTTCTCAGTATAGTTACTGTTTCTCAGTATAGCTACTCGCTTTCAAGTGACGGTTGTGGTGGTTCAGAGGCCATAATCTAAATATCATGAACCACCCCAATCTCACCCCAGTCATCATACACTTCTCGTCTAGTCTAGTAAGAAATTTGAACATGCATCAGTGTTGCTTTCATTTCCTTATCTTCTTCACAAAATACCGACCTCTTCCTCAATCTGCTTCCTTTCTCTGTTTTCTGTCTTATCTCTTTCTTCAAATCATCATCTTCATGTGTTCGTTCTTTTCCAGCTCCTCACGTTCATTCAGTCAAAGATTGCTGTAATACATCTTTTACTTACTCCCTGGCTTGTAAACTTCGAGGTTGCTTTGATACATTGATGAATGCACAACCGTAAATTTAAATCATATTGAAACGGAACTCTCAATAACATCACAGGAAATATAGAGAAACGACTGCTTTAGTGTACTTATACAGTATCACATATTCATAAGATGGTCGATAATCTGAACTGTTAGTGCATCAAACAGAATAACTTTTAGTCTTATTTAGACAGGTCAAGTCTCGAGAAAGCGCGTAGCTTCGTAGTTATACAAATGGGCTTTCTGTGTTGTATCCTTGGACAAGACACTTTATTTCCCGTGGCTCCACTCGACTCCACCGGGAAAAAATTAATATTCAGACTAACAGAGAAGTTGCTCATCACCAAGTTAGTGAGTTAAAGTGACAGAGTTAACGAGACAGTTTTACGACTCAAAACCTACAGATCTAAAGAGGGTTACGTCCACAGGTGGACTGTCACAGTTTGTCACTTGTTCTTTAATTTCAAAGCCTGCCGAGATTTACTTCGGGTCAATAAAATGCACTTGGGTCAACTTCATTGACGATAACTTCGCTACAAACGTGTGGTCTGTTGCCTAAGTAAGAAATTCTCATTACATATATTTGCATATTTTGTTTCCTATGAACCCTTTAAATTAGGTAGAATATTTTTTTAATCTATTCCTTCACTTGTTTCAGTTATTGAACCTTGAAAGATTTAAAATAAATCGATTACAGTACTTATTTTTTAAGTCCGCAACTTACTCTATAGGTTATTTTTTCAAACCGCTAAGTTGCAAGGACATAAACCAACAAGTAAATGAGAGGAGACAAACACACGCGCGCGCATACACACAGACACATACATACATACATATATACATACATACATACATACATACATACATACATACATACATACGTGTGTGTATGTGTGTGTGAGTGTGTGTGTATGTGTGTATGTGTGTGAGTATGTGTGTGTGAGTGTTTGTGTGTGTGTGTGTGTGTGCGTGTGTATGACAGAAGTCCACACAGTTTTCTGTCTACTATATACACTGGTCAGTCTGAAAATATGAGAGAAAACACCTTTTATGAAAGATATCCAGATGTCTCGGTCTTTTGACTGACAATAAAATATCACGAAAGAAATTAGATTAACAATCCGAGATGTCAAGTAGCACATACGTGGGGCGAGTTGCTTTACTAAGTTCTCAGTACAAGTAAAAAACAAATCTAGTTTGAACAAGCGTACAGAAGTTAAAGCACGCGAGGTGTTGAGAGTTGTTTGGAGTCAGTTGATTGGAAGGGGGGAAATCTGTGACACGGTTATGTTAGAGTTTATCTTAAATGAGGATAAACCCTTAGTGTGGTGATATTTATTACCTGAGCAAATATATATCAAATGAAGGGCTTTATTGACACTCACACTTCTGCAGCTCTGTTTTATTATCTTAAGTAAGATAACTATATCGGGGCCACATGAAATAGTATCTGTGCCATATCTACTTTCTATTTCCTGTACAATTTCTAATCAGGCGTCCCTAAATATATAGTTAAGTACGGGTTAAGATACTTATAGTGCGATAAAAAAAAATGACTTGCCAGACCCAGATAATGAGTTATATCAATTTTTCATTTAATTGTAGTGATATTTTTGCCGTATAAAACCCACCTATAAACTCCTGCGAAAAATAACAAAAATCATAGAGATTTTGTAAATCCATAATAGCTTTGTGCTCCTTCCAGTAACACACGAGTGCTTAACAAGTGTATAGAAAAATAAACCAGAGTCTTATATATATATATATATATATATATATATATATATATATATATATATATATATATATTATATAAAGTTAATCCAAACACGAAAACACAAAGAGAAAACACAACAACGCGAGGACGTGGAACCAGCATAGTGTTATTAGACGCTCAGGAAAGGAAAGAGAGAAGGAGGATTTAACGTTTCGAGCGGAGCTCTTCGTCAGATAAATAGGAAAAGGAAAGATCCAAGGAAGGAAGACGGAGGAATATATATATATATATATATGTGTGTGTGTGTGTGTGTGTATGTGTAGAAGGGTCAAGGGATGGAGTAGAAAAGATCCGGGCTACATATGTTTCATAGCGAGCAGAACCTCGGAAGTGGTAAATATCCAAACGAGGTGTATACCGCAGGCTACTCTTCCATGTGTTAACATGTACCTCCTTGCAACAATGCAAACCTTCATTTCATCAAGATATCCTTGGCCTTAAGAGTAGCCTGCAGCATACATCTCGCCTGGATATTTACCACTTCCGAGGTTCCGCTCTCTAAGAAACATATGTAGCCCGGAAATTATCTACTCCACTCCTTAACTCTTGTATTCGTATTCGCATACCCGGCAACCCTGGTTGCCTGCCGTGAAATATAAAAAGAACTTTTTTCAAATTTATCGTACTTCGATAAGAAAAAAATCCACAACCTTCCGTCTCAATAAACCACTGGTGTCCCTGAAAGTTGTTTTCTATATTTACTACGGATTGCTTGAAGCTGACTTTTTCCATACACCTTGATTATATTCTAGTTGAATCCATGTCCAATTTCTTCAGCTGAAATATTGGTATTGAAAGAGATAGGAATCCTTTGGGCTTTAATGAACATTGAAACAATGAAAACTTCCGGAGCAATCATCATCATTACTACATTAAGTAATTTTACAGATGTTCAATTTGTTTTCCAAATGTTTAATTTATTGATAGATTTATCTTTGATGCGGTATTCTTAAAACCAAAGAACTTGGATCCAGACTATCAACTGTTTTGATCTATAACAATACGGACTGGCAATTAAAACTAATTGGTGCCAGCCTAATGCCAGACGAGAAATGGTCAGGTACATAATTACGCAACATATCTCCCTTACACTTAACTGTCACTTTCAATTACTGCCCTTTTAACAAAGAACACAAATCTGTTATTTCGCTGAAGAATTTTCTGTTTCTCTTTTTAATTACAAAGTAATGTAGAATAAGGAACTTCTCATGAGAAATAAGATTTGGTTTGTCTTGAAGTATTTAATTTATTATTAGCTTTTAGCCATGTCCATTATTTTCTTTTTACTGACAATTATCTGATTACAATCTGAAGGAAATTAGAACCATGCATTTTATATTCAAAATACCCAGACAATAACTTCACGTCATTCATTATTTGAATTTCTGAATTAAAACTGCGTGAACGTTTAATTACAAAATAGCCTGCATTAGCATAGACTGTGTCTCTATTATTTGCAACTTACAGTACTAAGTTGTTGCGCTTGTGGCAAAATTTGAAACCATTATTATTAGTAGTAGTAGTAATGCTACGAGCTTGCAGAATAGTTACCATAGCGGATAAAACACTTAGCTGGGGTCGATGCAGCTGGATAGCCCCCACCCCACCCACCAAATGTTTCTAGATTTGTGCCTATGGCAGAAAAGATTATTATTAGTTCTGTTAAGGGAACGAGCTGGCAGAAAAGAAATGCGGGGAACAAATGCATTTCTTCTGGCTCTTCACGTTCTGAATTCAATTTCTGCTGCGGCCAATTTTGCCTTTCATCCTGCTGTGGTCGATAAAATTAAGTACTCAAGTAAGGCAGTTCATGTAATCGAATAAACAGCATCCCCACTAAAAATTGCTGACCTTGTGCCAAAATAAACATTATTATTTTTGCTGCTGCTGTTGTTGAGTTTGCGTGTACGGACTTGTTACAAAATTTTTGAATTCTTTTACTAAGAAAAACTAAAGGATATATTCCCTTTTGGATAGTTTTCAATAAAGAGCCACCTGGAACGCGTTGGACGTCTGCATCTATACCAAGAGAGACATAAGTTCTGTTATTGTTTTGGACTTAATTTTATTTTCCCTTTCTGTTTACATATCAGCTCATAATGGCTTCCTGCCATAGAAACAACGCCTTAAAAAAAAGCTAAAATAAATGTAGACAGAAGTATTTGTTCTGATTCTCTTCATGTTCAGAGTTCAAATCTCGATGTGGTCAACTTTACTGATCATGCTTCAGATATCGATTAAATAAAGTACTAGTCATGAATGTCGATTAACTCTTCCCTACACATTTCTGACTTGTTGCTCATCTGAGAATCAATTATTATGAATGATTTCTAGACAGGCGATAGTTGCCCTAGAATGCTTTGCAGCATTAGATTTATTGACTAGTAATTTTATTTGTTTATTTTATTTTGTCATTTGAACGTCTAAGGCGGCGAGCTGGCAGAATCTTTAGCACGCCGGACGAAATGCTCAGCAGTATTTCGTCTGTCGCTACGTTCTGAGTTCAAATTCAGCCGAGGTTGACTTTGCCTTTCATTCTTTCGGGGTCGATTAAATAAAGTACCAGTTATGCACTGGAGTCGATATAATCGACTTAATCCGTTTGTCTGTCCTTGTTTGACCTCTCTTTGTTTAGCCCCTTGTGAGTAGTAAAGAAATAGGTATTTCGTCTGCCGTTACGTTCTGAGTAAAAATTCCGCCGAGGTCGACTTTGCCTTTCATCCTTTCGGAGTCGATTAAATAAGTACCAGTTACGTACTGGGTCGATATAATCGACTTAATCCGTTTGTCTGTCCTTGTTTGTCCTCTCTGTGTTTAGCCCCTTGTGGGTAGTAAAGAAATAGCTATTTCGTTCGAGTTCAAATTCCACTGAGTCGACTTTGCATTTTGATCCTTTCGGGCTCGATAAAATAATGCAACCTTTACTCGCTGGTGTTCAAATCCTACTATGATCAACATTTCCGTTTGTTCATCTCGGGGTCGATTAAAAAATAACAGTTGGAATGCTTGGATTAATATAAGCAGTTATAACCTTCCTCTACATGTAAGGTATTGTGAATATATAAGAAATCTATTGTAGCCAAACGCTTGACACATTGTTCTATCATATTTAGTTGCTTACATTTATGCTGCATTCAAATCTCACTTAGGAAGACTTTGACTTTTATCATTCCTAAGTCGATAAAATAATGTATCTTCCAAATACTAGGGGCTATTTTAATTAATCACGCTTTTCTTCTAAATTTCTTGTCAGTATTAGAAATGAATATTAAACCGAGGTGAAGCCCCAATATTTCATCCATTTGAGAAGTAGAAGTCATAAACTGGGGACCTGCAACACATTTTGTACTAGTGTGCTTCGTGCTTCCGAAAACACTTATCATTTTACCCTCTTTCGTGTTTGCAATATTACTGAAATAGGCAAGTTTTATCTAACTTATAGATCACTTGTATCTAGCTATAAACTATTGTTAAGCTGTCAAAAGTAACAAAGTGTTCATTCATTTCCTTGCTTTTGACTATAACATTTGTGTATCAGCTTTAATCCCAGGATATTTTTCTCTTTTACTCTAGATTATTTCTAAATGATATTCAACTCAATAGCTTCCTCATAATATGAAGAGAAAGGCAAAGTAAACAAGAGTAAGGTTGAGGCATGGTTCTATCATCATTGTTATCGCTGATGTTAGTGGCCACAGTATATTTTTTAATTGAAAAGGTGGTACTATCAGCAGTGCCTGACAATATCACTAGAGACGCCAAGGAAATGTTGCTGCTGCTGTTCATGTTACTTACTGAGTCACTCTGGTTTTCCTTTCCAGTCAATTTTTACCGCCCTAATGACATTTGAAAATATCCTTAATATTTACATTGCATTGTTACTATTGTCTAGCGGTTGCTTCGTTTCTTTCAAACAATCATTCACAGCACCCGGTAAGAATGCTCACCTTCAAACTTGCTTTAGAGTAAATCTATGACCAGAGAAAATATCAAATATCTCGACTAAGGTAGAGGTGGAATCGATTGATATTATCTTAACCGACATATAAGGTCAGTGTACAGGTACCTCTAGTATTTGGGTTAAGCAATGTGTGCGTGGGTGGTAAAATGTTTAGAGTAGTGGCTGACTAAATTTACTTTGCCGAATCTAATTACATTCCTTTACATTTTGAGTTCAAATTCTACCCGATCACTTTTTAACCTTCCATCTCTCGAGCTCGTTGAAATAAGTACCTCTATTGTACTGTGATATCTTCAGTCTGCTATATCACTCCTTTAAAAAATATTGATCATCATTTTTTGTCGTGATGAGTTCTAGGTAGAAATATCAGTGTGTATGATTAAATGCTTTGGAACAGTAATGTAATAATTATATGAAGCTTTTACATGTTCTCAGTTCGAACCCAATAACGAACGGTTGAAGTCTGAACTGATTATATTTGATATCTGTTCATCATCGATGTGTTGTATTTGCCGCAGTGCACCTCATTGTCTGACACATTTCATATAACATATAAGTGCAGCTAATACAATTCATCATAGGAAGTTGAAGTACCGTATAATTGACAAATGTTTCATTGACTCACCGTGCTACAGTTAGTCCCCCTCCTAATAAGCCTACAGGATGTTTTAGTAGTATTATACTTTTCCTTGGAAAATCTTATAAATTATTCATTGTTAGAGTTATAAGGTTTTTGGGGGTGTCACTTTTGGAGTAGGACAGATATCGTCGTCCAGGCGCGGGTTTAAATTTGGGGACGCAAGAGACTGCGAATCTAAATTTGAAGATAAGAGACTTCGATTGTAAGTTTATGGTTGTGAGAAACATTATACGAAGGATTAAGATAGTTATTTACTCATTCTTTGACTTATAGAATTAACATAGTAAATATGAATTAAATGTAAGCCGAAAATGAGTTTGATGTTACAACTAAATTATATGTTTATATTTAGAATTATAATTCAAAACTGTTGTTTGCAGGAAAACTCATTCGCACTTGCATTCGCAAAATCAAATTCATGAACTTTACTTTCTGTATTATAAATCAAATAGAGCTCAACTACCTACATTTAATTAACACTAACGAGAGTGCGTGCGCTTCATTTTTTCTCTTTGTCATTCCATTGCACGCACGTAAAAAAATTCCATTCAAACTTTTCGCTTGACCCGTCTTTGTTCAGGCTTTGTCATATTTACTAAAACTCTACCATTATTCGTTATTCAGAGAAGGAAGGGCAATTTCTATTGCCTTTGCATACAGTCCCACGTTAGTGAGACTGACGTGGTCGATATTTACTTTGAACACATGAAAGCTAACATCTACAGGGAAACTGGGCGGATAGACAATTCCAGAGTTTTGCATTCTTAGGAGGGAGAAACAACATAAGTTGGTTCCTAAGGAGGTGAGGTGAGACAAAAAGCGAAAAATTAGGGAAGAATGGTTGGCCTGGTTGTAGAAACTATATCTCAGAGTATTTCAGAAGAGACGCCTTTGTGAAAGTGATTGAACAAAGAGACGAGATTATAAGCTTGAGATTAATGCATGCTGGTCAGTTGGGTTAATGATTTCAAGTCAGAAGAATAGACTTCTTTTAGGCGCGATGTTTGTATAAACAGCAGCACACTGAGTCAGTAAAGCAGATATATAGATGTGTGTGTGTGTGTGTGTGTGTGTGTATGTATATCGATAGATATGCCTGTATATGTTAGTGTTTTGAATATGTCTATCTATATATGTGTGTGTGTGTATACATATCAATTTGTTGCTAACAGAAATTACATTCTTGTAATGGAAACTAACTACTACATATACATTCTTGGTATATTCCATATATAGTTAAGGTAGTGGATGTCAATGCGAAGTTTAAGATAATATCAATTTACTTGTCATTCTAAGCTAGAAAATATGCTGAGATAAGCTAAAAATGAAAAAAAAGAAAGTATTCCGTTATTCATCAAGACCGTTAATCATCAATATATCGTCCACCATCTTAACTAATCACTACACATACATGGTTCCATAACAGAGTTTCTATTTCGTAATCTACATTGTCGTAGGAATTTCTTCTAAAGTTTAAGTAACAAAGAATGTTATGTCCCATAACGTATCAAGGAAATAATTTCTTTATATTTTTTTTTATTTTACTGGATGTCTACTCTTGACAAATGGCCTAAAATCGTTAGGCAAACAAGTAATTATATTACATTACCAAGGGTAGAGTGTCTATAGTTTGCACTACATCAGCTGCTGCGTTAAAGAAACAAATAAAAGTAAAATACTATTTGGGGAATTCTCCAGTATTTTAAATAAATAATGGAGCATCGCTTAGAACTATTTTCAATACTAATTAGCTAACAAATATTGGTTTCTAATTATAGCACAAGGCCTGCAGTTTTAAAGGAAGAGGTTTAGTCAGTTCCGTCGACCCAAATACTTGACGGGCATATATATTTTATCGACCTCGAAAAGATGAAAGGCAAAGACCTCGGCGGAATTTAAACTTCTAACGTAAAGAAACGGTATAATGCCACGAAGTATTTTTTCTGGCCGTCTTATTATTCTGCCAGCTCACCGCTTTATTGTTTTTGATAGGATGAAAGGCAAAGTCGACCTCGGCGGAATTTGAACTCACAACGTAACGACAGACGAAATACCGCAAAGCATTTCGCCCGGCGTGCTAACGTTTCCGCCAGCTCGCCGCCTTGTATGTCAATAATATTGCCCCTGTACTTGATTTACCGAGCCCGAGAGGATGAAAAGTTAAGTTGACTTAAGTTGAAACCAGTGTGTAAACAACCAGAATAACTTGCTCAAAAAAATATTGGTTTCAAATTTTGGCAAGAGGCTAGCAGATTTTGCGTGTGGGAAGTAAATCGATTACACCGACGCCGTGCTCAACTGGCACTTATTTTATCGATGCTCCTCGCGACCAAAAACAAAAATGGAAGACAAAGTCGACAGGAATTGAACACAAAGCGTTAAGACGAATGAAATACTGCAAAATATTTTGCCTGGCGTGCTAATGATTCTGCCAAATGGCCGCCTTAGACATTTAAATAATATCGGTTTCAAATTTTGGCACAAGGCAAGCAAATTTCGCAGTAGGCGGTAAGTCGATTACATCAGTCTCAGTGCTTAACTGATACTTATTTTATGGACCTCGAAAGGATCAAAAGCAAAGTAGACCTCGGCGGAATTCGCTCAACAAAATATTAACATTATATCTATCAGTGCAAATTTATGTTATTCTTACGAAACGTTAAATGAAGCCGATATTTTAGCCTGTTGAAATTCATTTTGTTATATTGTAAAGATACCGCAAAGAATGACTAAATTTGTACATTTCATTAGTGGTAAACCATTACTCGTGTTAAAATGTATTGGCAAAATGAAGTGCTTTGTAATATGCATTTTCTTTTTTGTTTTCGAAAATGTGTCAATGGGCCAAGTGAGTAAAATGCTAACATCTTTGTTGAAGTGTCTGGAGTTCACTAGTGTCATTGGTAGTGAGCTGTTCCCTGAGTAATAGCACAAACTTTCATAGCAAGTTAAGAGAGAGGGAGACAGATAGACAGACAATAAGTTAATGGTACAGTCTCGAAATACTTGAAAACTGGGGAATATTTGCATAAATTAAAGCAATGAGATCGAAGCATCAAATAATTAGCTTGTAAAACAGTTAAATATAAAAAAAGCAATGATATTTTGCATAAAGCAATACAAACTAATGAAGCATAGGAATTATTTTAGGGGAAGAGGAATAGTCAGACGTCTCGAGCAGAACTTTTTGTTAGTAAAAAAAATAAAAGGAACACAGCAACAACAGAAGATTTATTTTAAAAATTCGTTGAAGGGAGGTGAAGAAAGTAACAGCATGGAAACACTGTCCAGAAATGCAAACAGTTATACCCACACATACGCATATATATGCTCGAGAGAAAAGCAAACACTACATTTACACTCACGCCCACGTAGAAACGCAAGCGAGCATAAATACATGCATACATAAAACAGCATCAACTACCAAATAGACATCTACATACACTTACACATACATATATATTCAAATATACATAGACATATACAAGCATATAAATCTGAATGCATACCCACTTACATTTCCTCGCATGTATGTACGGTCATAAACAAGGGGGACTTCATGAACTCTTTTGACAAGCCAACGTCTTAAGAAATAGGACACAATATACAAAGTAGTCCATGAGCATACTGCTGGAAATGAAGGGACGTGTTTGTTGACTTATTACTGCTAGTTATCTTTTAGAAAAGCCATGTCCCATGATCCGTTGATATTTCAGAGAAATTCTGAACATTTCCTTATCTTAACACGACAATTCAAGGAACGATATGAAAACAATTTCGCCAATATTATTATCAGGACTATTAGGAGCATTAAATTTAGAACAGCAAATGAGAACATACGTCAGTTATGCCATATCATCGCTACACATATCTGTTAATATAACTACATTTAAATATCTGGAGCATTAAAGTTTGAGTGATAGGATGGAATACGCAGCATAGTACCATCGATTGTTAAAGCAATATTTGAATCTACACTTTACTAGACATTTATTAATCAAATTATTGTATGTATGCTACATGTATGTATATATATATGTGTGTAAACAGACATAAACGAAAATATATGCATACACATATGTAAATATATACATCTTTTATCTATGTATATTTATATATTATATATACACATACGAACACACCTTATAGACAATCATATACATTTTCTCTGTATGTGTGCATGATGTGTTTCTGTATGTATCATGTAGACATGCTTCATAGGTGTTACACGATAAAATATCTCTTTATTAAGAAGTTAGTAATTTTGAAAGAATGTTGGCACAATATCTTCATTTAGCATCAAGTCGCTATCTAAACAATATTGCCAATTATACTATGAATGTTAAGGAACTTTATAGTCATCAAATGGAAAATTGGGGAGTATAAAATGTCTAATAATAGATACTTTCAGTAGTCTGTATTCCTTGTATTCAAAGCAGATAACCACCAATGACATTTCTTTAAAAACAAGTTTGCTGGTTAGCATTATTTCAACTTTCAGGATAATATACAGATGGTTTTAAACACGAAATTGTTGACGAATGTATTCTGATTTAACATTTTGGGAATAAGAAATACAAATAAATGTTTGTCTCTAATATAGTGGTGCAGTTACTTCTGAAGTATGAGTAACATCAAATCGTTGCCGGACGCACACACTCATTTTTTCTGTGCGCGAGTGTGTAATTTCTTTTCAATATAGAGCCGTAGACAGACAAAACCGTTAACGAGTCGGACAAAATATCTTGAAGAATATGATTATGGATCTTTACATTCTGTGTTAAAACCTACCGAGATCCTTTCATAGGCCAGGAATCGATTAAATAATGTACCAATAAAGTACTGGGGTCAATGAAATCAACTATTGCCCTCCTCTAAATTTGAGGCCTTGTACCTGTGTGAGAAAACAATATTGTTAGTGAGACCCATTTTACGCAATTTTACGTAACGAGCTTCAATATTAGATTTATAAACAGCCAGGAGTCAGTTTCAATCAAAAGCTATAAAAACCCAATCCTGTACATGAAATATTTTTGCAGAACGCAGGTACCAATTATTGTTTGATAATAACATCAAGATTTAATACTAATTTTCCTCCAATATTAGATTTTAGGTTCATTATTAAATACTGAGTGGCACAGTTGATGTTATTGTTGTTTAGCGCCAGATATCTATTTTCTGAACAAACACTAAGTTTTGTGCATCTGAGACTACATTATCCAATGTGTCCTTCCCTTTTAAGAGCGGCAGAAAGTAATTTAAAGTATGGAAATTTAGTTACTATTTCTTGAAGCTCGACCAACCATGTTAGAAGATCATTTAAATGTGACGGATGTCCTGAAGTCCTCTCTTGCTAAAGAAAGACTGTAAAAGAATTTACTAGAAGAGAACCTGCTCGCCTCCAGCCATCCTATAGGTTCCGCAAAAAAACTAAAGGCTTGTGGACCCTCCCTTCTGTGATAAAATGGTACAAACACAAAGAGACAGGTTGGTGGTACCTCGTTCTCTCTCCAAGTTAATGCCAACACTTAAATTGTTCAAGTGCAAGAAAATAGTGAGAGAAAATAAAAGAACTTGGCGTATAAGTATAACGGTATGGTAAATTGTAACTGCACGAATTAGACCTTGAAAATATATGCAAAATACCTGTTATTGTTGTTGTTGTTTCTGTTTAGCTCTGGGTCAGTCTTGATTAAACAGAACTGTGATTAAGTGTGTTATATTACTGACTTACCCATCATCTTTTTCTTTTTTCTCAGAAATAGTGTATCTATGATACCTTATCTCAAGTATTTTTACGACAGTAGAGTATTAGTTGAGGAAATTTTCGCTGCTATTTCTAAGTTGAACGCCCACGTAGATGCTCCTGTTTATCCCTGTTTCACTTATGGTGTCTCATAAATATTTTGACTCATAGATTTCGTGTAATCTTCCGCAAACCATCCATATGTCAGTAATTTTAAATATGCTGACTACTCAGAGTGTTGATCTTTCAGCAACAGACAAGGCGACACCATCAGCGTTATCAGTCATCTTAGTGATTTGATCTTCAAATAGACTCTTTGGTTCTGTTGACTTCGTGTTGATTTCCCCAACGATTTAGTGGTTATAGAATGTTTCTTAAATACCTTAACATTTATCAACATCTTTTTAAGATAACGCTTTTCCAAAATACTACAGCACCGCCAGAAATTTGAAAAATGATGCTATCAAAAGTGAGTATGTACGCGCGCACACGCTTCATAAGAGACTTCCGTAAAATAAAATATGAAATGTTTTAAGTACAGGGTTATGCCAAAGAAACTTGAAATTCATTTTTACTTTTATAAGTTAACGAAACACTCGTATTTATTAGTAAACGTATTAATAGCATCACTGCACCTAAGAAAGATGCTTACTTAGATCTATACAGACATTACCAGTAGCAGTTACAAGTATCATATCAACGCAAAGATAATTGTAAGATAATATAGAAACATTTGGGCTGTTATATGACTATCAATGGAAGTGTTTACTAAATATATGCAATTTGGGGAATGTTTGAAATACCACCCATGAGACCCGACGTGAAAATCATTATTTATCTTTATTAACTTTCTTGTTTCATAAAGTTAAACAAATTTAACAATCATGTTACTATTTGTGAAAGATTCAGCAGTGTTAACTTCGTCAGATGTCACAAAGTGGGTTTGAAAAATTTCATCTAAACCAAAATTTTGTTTAAAGCAAATTCCTTCATGGTTGCAAGGTAATTTTCTTGTAGAGTTTCCTTAATTTCGTCAGATTCCATGCATATATCATAAATTTACCATAGGATTACTCAAAAGCACATTTGCATATAATTATCAATATTCCTCACAGAACCACTGGCAACTTTTTACAGAATAATTAGGCCTTAGGCTAGTGGTGGGTCATGGTGCACCACCCTTGTGATTTACTTTAATGAATATTTTCATGTAGCCTTGGGTCTAACAAGTCGGAAGATTGAGGTTGCCAGCAAAAAACTTGTGATGGAAGATACCTCCATGGACCTTTTGACCACGCCCACTTTTACAGCTGGAGGTAGAAAATTAGGGGTATGGAAAATTCAAACCGCTCTAACTTTGCAACTCTTCGCCAAAATATTTCAAATGCCCTCTTAAAATGATTACCTGGTCTAAATCTACAGGTTCATGCAAATGATAAGGACATTTCTTCTGTAAAAGGTCACCAGAAGTCAAAAGGTCACGAACTTTGACCTTTACCTCTATCTCACATTTACAGGTTTTATTTATCACCAAGACCATATAACGTTTTCTTTTATTGAAAATTAATCAAAACGAAAGTTTACATGTGCTTTTAAATACCAGAAGTAAAAGAAAATTGAAAAGAAGTAGTGTTTACCCCGTGGAATGTGAGATATTTCTGCACATTTACATACTGTTTTCTACGTATTGCTGAATATGCCGAATAGAAGCAAGGCAAAATCTAGCAAGTGGTACATTGGAATCTTTCCTTGAATCATTTCAAATGACCACAGAAGAGGATATTCGTGTTGATCTATAAAATGAAACATCAAATTATGCAGATATTTAAGTAAACAAAAGTTTACCCTACCTACACCACAGCAGTTTGGTATACATGGTTGGTATGAAATGTGCCATATAAGTTTAATATTGAAACAAATGCTAGATTTTATAATACTTTTTATCTCTCAAGTTTAAACAAAATCTTTTTCAAGTGTTGCAGCAGTTACCTTCCTTCCAGTTAGGTATATACACAGAATTAAATCAATGAATGTACGAGTTTGCTTTAAAATTGAGTTAGAAATCTCAGCTGAGCACCCAGTAAGCATTTATCCTGGTTGTATGTTATTTTCCCGACAGTTATATCTGTTCTTAGTTTCATTAACTTTGTAATGCATAGGACTTCGTCCCATACACATACGCCGTATGATTGCCAAAGATGACAACGTTATTTGTGAACTATCTATTACATTCCTGAGTCATTTCAAGTGTCCGATTAATAATCATCACCATCACTTTCAGTATCACTACTCTGTCAAGGAAATCACTTTCATTAGGTTCACTGTCACTATCAGAGTTAGAACCAGATACGCAAGTTTCGTCTTCAAGTTCTTCTTCAAGAATGTCCACCAACTGACAACGCATCTCTTCACCCTCTGCCCACTTCGACTTCATGATTCTAGCTTCCATTATCCATCCATTCCTTCGTATGGTCTGGTCACTGAAGGCTTTGCAAAGTTCGCGATTGTATCTTTCAAAGCAATATCTGAAAAGGAAACAAAAATTTAATAAATAGTGATTCATTTGATATATCATTCTAGTTTCCACGTGTTTCCATATTTCAGATTTTAATGGTACTTCTTTTTGTTTTTATCGTATTCAAGAAACAATAGAGCTGTATTGTCAACCTTATCATAATTACCTAATTGATATAATCATTAATCATCAAATTCATTTCGACAATCATCTCACAAAATGTTTTGACATTTGACCTTACATGATCCATCTTGTAAAAAATTTTCATAATTTGATGTTTCATTTTATAGGTCCAATTATGATTATAATTATAATATAAATTATTGTGTATGGTGATTTGCAGTGATTCAGTGAAAGATTCCAAAGTATTAATTGCTAGATTTTGCCTTACTCTTATTCGACACATTCAGCGATACAAAAAAGCATATGTAAAAGTGTTGAACTATATATCCCATACCACAGAGCAAATGCTACTTCTTTTCAAACTTTTAAGACTGGTGATATAAAAACACCTATAATCCTTCATTTCGATGGATTTTCTACAACAAAAACAACAAAAAAAACTTTGATAGGGTCTGATGATAAATAAAACTCATACATTCGAAATATTATAGGTAAAGGTCAAGGTTGATTACCTTTTGACCTCTGGTAACCTTTTTACAGAATAAATTTGCATAACATTTGCACAGTCTTGTAGATCTTGACCAGGCCAACATTTTAAGTGGTCATATAGAATATTTTGGTGGAGAGTTGCAAAGTTAGAGCAGTTTCAATTATCCATACCCCTAATTTTCTACCTCCAGCTGTAAAACTAGGCTTGGTCAAAAAGTCCATGGGAGTATCTTCCATCCCGATTTTCTTTCTGGCCACATCAATTCTCAGACTTGTTAGACCCAGGGCTAATGAAAATGCCCATTAAATGACAAGGGTGGTGCAACATGACCCCCACTAGCCTGTGGCTTAAATAGGTTTCCAGGGAAGATTGGTAGGCACACATTTGTTCAACAACTCATTGCAACAGTGCAAATAATTGAAACACTGGACTTCTAGTTTGCGCCTCTCATTACCTGTCACTGAACTATAGGTCAAAAGCGGAGCAATTTCCTTTCCTAATTATCAGATTTCATTGCTGCTCATTTCCTAACATCTGTTCATGGGATGTAGCCAGATTTCGCTGGTTAAAGGCTTTCGCTCAATAATTCTGCCTGAGATTTCCATCCAGTCTCAGGCTAAAAAACACTAAGGGCCGCGAGGAGTTCACAAGCCTATCTTGTCTGAATGCTGTAACTCCCTATGTGACTATGTATTTATTTTGTGTGTGTTGTGTATAATGTATATGTACATTCTAGTGTGTGAGTTAAAGAGAATAAACTTTGAATATTTTTCAGTTTCGATGAATGTGTGTGAGTTGGGGTTGAGTCAGTTTCAGTACATAAACATATCTACACATGCACAGAGAATTATCATTTAAGTAGGCTAACAAACCTAATACTTCATACACATACACGTACAGGTACGAGCATCTACTTACGTGCGTTCATGTATGTGCGTGAGTGCATGCATACATGTGTGCGTGTATGTGTGTGTGTGTGTACATATATAAAACGTTAATGCAGACATCTAAATACAAATAAACTGTCACATCTCTGAATTTACACACATAAACCCCAATTCACAAACACGATATCTATATTTTTTGTTTATTTATGTTTGAGTGTATGTTTCCATGACTGTGTACATGTATATGTATATTGTAAAGATTAGAATAATCTTTCCATCTCGGGTTGTTTACCAACTTTGTTTATCGGGAGTTGTGTGTGTATATGAGGCTAGATAATATCACTGTCCCTCTTTAGCCTCTTCAATCCTACAACGCATATATATATGTCATGAGGAAACCAAATACTAGAGATCGGTGAATAGCGAGATATTCTCAAACTGTACTGTAGGCTTGAAGAGGCTGAAGAGGACCAGTGATATTTATATATATATATATATGAGAGAGAGATAGAGAGAGAGAGAGAGAGAGAGAGAGAGAGAGAGAGAGAGATAGAGAGAGAGAGAAAGGAACACACAGAAAGGATTTAGAAACTACTGTAAAATCACTTGATTTTTCACCAAAATTAAAATTGAAGTTACTGTTCGTATTTCACCCTCATCATTTTTACAATAAAAAAAATACAATAATTTCATATGCTCCATTATTCATTAGATTTGTTTCATTATATCTGAATGAAATGTAAAACAGAAGAAGTGTCGTTACACATATAAATCTATACATTCATACCTACACATTTTATTTTTAGTCCCTCTAGTTTATGTTGAGCACTATGTCAGCTTCGATCAAACGTGCCGTATCTGGTACATTCTAAGTCACCCAAGCGACAAAACACAGGTCTCTTGTTGAATTGATCATACTTCTGCCTAGCTGAAGACCAAACCTCACATACCAACATGTTCTGATGAATCGTTATGAGGTGCAGTATGACAACCTGTACATGTTTTATATTCACACCGCCTCTACTTATTTTCATTTCTTTTGTTGCAATACATTCTCCAAATCTATCGAAGTATCAAGTCATAAATGAAATGATTTTAGTAGCGGCTGTTATTGCTGTTTCATCGCAGAGAAGGATAATCGGAACCATGTAAAGTCTTTTTTACATTATCATTAAATATTTATTTATTTGACAGTTGACAACAGGTTACTCTCAGCAATCAGAAAATGCCATTTTTGTGTGCGTTATTTTCTCTCTATGCCTACTTTCTTTTGTTTCTGTTTACATAGCTTCCGTGTCTAATTTTCTTTGGACGGAGGTGAAGGATTTTAGGAGAGATAGTTTCGTTATCAATTAATGCTTATTTTTTCTTTTTCTACACCATGTAATCGTCTTTTTGTTTTACATGCATGGCCATTTAGTTGCTCATGATGCTTGCAACATTCATGTTTGCATATGAGTTTGTAAATTACATTAGTTGTCTGAAATTTAATCAGTAGCTTATAGGCTTGTGGTTTATTGTTAATGAGATTTTTTTTCGGTTAATGCATTATTAATGGAATCATTACAAATGCAAGGTTATGATGGATGTTGCGTTATGCGAGGAGATTATTTACATCATCTGCTCTATAGCCTAGATACATTTAATTCGTGTGATACATATATCTTTTGTTTATGTCCTTCGTTAAGTGGATGTAAGTGGATGTAGTCAATAGCCTAAAGGTTATGGCGATATTTTCACGAAGATACAACCCTGGACTCCATTTTAGGATCTAGTAGCGTATTGGATCCTTAAGCCAGGGACTTTATTTTACATTGCTCCCGTCTGCTCAACCGAAAATTGAGTATCAGACAAGTGCTAGTTCATCTTGCCCAGCTTCGTTCTACAGGGTCAGAAGTGGGAGAGTCGAGTAGGTGTCTACATCTGCAAACGACTACATAAGCACTCAAAACAATTAGCAAAAGCATAGTACATTCTACTATGTCATGCTAGCTGCAAGTGAAGGCTATAATTATTTATTACGTTCAATTGATTGAATCGTTCAAGAGCTTCAAGTCTGAAAATATTTAACATTTATTGACTAGTTTTATTCTGTTAATTTTGTGTTGCTGTGCATCTTAACGTGTAGGCTGGAGATGAAATGTTCTACTCGGTAGAGGTTTTATAAATGATGTTTTGTATCTGCGAGCATTCAGTGTTCCCATGTATATATAAGCATTTATTAGTTTGATTAATGCATACTGATGTCATGTTTAATGTTGTCCCTTATTCTCATATGGAAATTTAAAACTGAAATTTTTAAGTAGCATATATTCTTAGCTATTTTATCCAGTGGTGTATATCAAAATCAAAGAATATTGTTATTTTCGAATTTTAGAAATGAAATAAAACTTATTAACCCTTCGTGGGCCGGTGGGGCTGGAATTACACAACAGGCCAGGGTTCCACTTTTATTTTTGCGCATTTCCGCACTATTCATAAAGTAATATTTGTTTAATCTTGTATATACGTCTGAGTGCATGATACAGGACAAGAAATTCAGCACAAAAATGCATACACATGCATATAAGTATACCACACACACATACACCTTCCTAAACCTTAAAGTGCATATACACAAACTTGTAACTGCACATACATGTAACCATATTCAGACAATAGTTTTAAATACATATAATACAGAACTTACATACCATCACGGTATCACAGTAAATAGAAAATACACATGAATGTAACCCTAACCCTAACCCTAATCACAGTATCACATATTTAAAACCCCACTGTCCATACAAGATAGTAGAGTTTGGCTGCAGTTAAATTTTAGAACTCCTGCTCACAGGTGTTTCACTGTTTTCCCTTTGTTAAGCCAAAACTTGCATATACAAACGTTTCACACACATACTCCTGCACATAAGCACAAAGACATACATGCACATTCGCTCATAGCCTACAACCATATGTTCACACACACTTCTAAGAATACTTACAAATGCACACAAATGTTTTTATGAGTTGTTGTGATGCTATTAATTCTAGTTTTATGCTGTTGTTTTTAATTTTATACATATTCACACGCAAATCTTTAAACTACTTGCGTAGTAGAAAAGAAATACACAGATGCAAACCGTAAAATGCATGCATATATTTTACCCTTTTTAAAAGTATACTTATATTTACACATTACGAAGCCTAGCCATTCTTTTCTACTCTAGGCACACGGCCCGAAATTTGGCGGGAGGGAGCCAGTCGATTAGGTCTACCTCAGTACGCAACTGGTATTTAATTTATTGACCCCTAAAGGATGAAAAGCAAAATCAACCTCCGCGAAATTTGAACTCAGAACGCAGACAGACGAAATACAACAAAACATTTCGGCCGGCGTGCTAACGTTTCATATTTCTTTATTGCCACAAGGGGCTAAACATAGAGGCGACATACAAGGACAAACAAAGGGATTAAGTCGATTACATCGACACTGAAAGGATGAAAGGCAAAGTCAACCTCGGCGGAATTTGAACTCAGAACGTAACGGCAAATGAAATACCTATTTCTTTACTACCCACAAGGAGCTAAACACAGAGAGGACAAACAAGGACAGACAAACGGATTAAGTTGATTATATCGACCCCAGTAACTGGTACTTATTTAATCGACCCTGAAAGGAGGAAAGGCAAAGTCGACCTCGGCGGAATTTGAATTCAGAACGTTACGGCAGACGAAATACCGCAAAGCATTTCACCCGGCGTGCTAACGTTTCTGCCAGCTCGCCGCCTTCACGAAGCCTAGCAATTACTCATACCCATACTTCAAGAACTGCATAGATTATTTTCCCTATATTTTGCGCCATAGGTATTATTACTCATGTTAATGACTAGGAAAACGCAAGTTCTGCATTATATATCTTCGTGTCAGCATAACCCTACCTTTTATGCATTTCTACGTTACCCTAAATGGAAATGCTTTCGAAAACCCGGGTAATTGTTAGCTTCATTTTCATAGCGTTCAAGAAAGAAAGATACATTTTTTATTTGATAGTACACTAGTCAACCGCAAATAACTTGCAACATTTCCATTAGTTCTAATGCCGATCCCCGTCGACAGCTAGACAAACAAAATAAATGCAACGATTTGAACTCGTAATACTTTAATACTCAATCAAACATTCCGCCACTGAATTGCCAGACCAATATGTACGGCTAAATTCTAACGACTAATCTCGATTTCATTTCGTTTTTATTCTGTTGCTTTTATGTGATAAACAGAATACTTGACAGACCTAATCTAGCAAGATATCTGAAGAATTCCTCGTCTCAGTCTTGACGTATCTTTCTAATCTGCTTAAGTGATTTTAGAACATCCTGTTGCAGATTTTAGCTGTCAGCTATATTCTCCGAAAATGTTGTTCTGCCCTTCCCATTTCTTCTTTCTGAAAATAATAAAACTAGTTAAAAAAAAAAGACATATGCCTTATATTTATTTTATGATCGTTTCTTGCTCCTGTGACTGACGATGGCCTGGGTTCGTAGCCTGTGAAGAATTTCTTGAAAAGAGAGTAAATTATAATTGGAAAATTTTGAGAGTGATGGATATTCTTTTCTAACTGATATACATACGTTAGAAACTAAGACATTAGAAAGATATCTTCATTCGTAAGAACATTCGCACATTCAATTTTCATAAACTGTCTTAGAACATAGACATAGAGGAAGTAATAGATCATAGAGGAGACTATAAAACGACTTCATATAAGTGATTGACTTACGAGGAATTTTTCAAGTTACTTTTCCATCTAATTTGTATAATGGTATGGGATTATAAATGTTTATTCTGAATATACATATAAATGTCATGAAAAGGTGTCATAGACCTTATTTATATATCAAAAAATTGGAAGTTGTCCCATATTTAACTTCATCTTATATTCTGAGATGAAGCAAAGTGGCAGAATATGCTATTGAACAAGTAACTACCGGCGTTTCTTTGTATTTCTGGTATACCTTATTCTAAATGTCTCAGTTTACGAGACAGAGCTGTCAACATTTATTTACCTGGCTGTCAAACGTTATAACTTGTGTGAGTTACCTGAAAGAGAGAGAGAGGGGGGAGGGAGAGAGAGTGATCCTATCAAAGATGAGCTTTAGGTCACATATAATTTTATACACATATGGTGTTCATATCATACTATAATGAGGAATGTATGGTATTTTGGGATAAATATGTTAGAATAGAGACTGGGAGCATACGACTCCTGGAAGATGCAGCGATTACAGGTTATTTCATTGAAAAGTAGGTTTCTAAATCAATGACAGTTCTGTGAATAAGGTCACAGATGTTGGTAACAGTTAATACTGTTCTTAATGTGAATGTTGTCATTCTGTTGAATGAATTTTGATTTTGTTTATTGATAAGTACAATTTTAGCACTCGAAGGACAGCCAACTCTGCAAGAGTAGGCTAATTAATTTCGGCTTATAAAGAAGCCAAAATCTATTTACATATTTTCTTAGCCTTAGATATAGCAACAGACTATGTATCTCTGAGTTTGTGATTCAATTTCCAGATGGTGAAAGTACGATTCAGTAACATAGCTTTTTGAGTCAATACAATATCTTAGCAGCTAGCTAGTTATATGACTACTTTGGGAAATAAATTGATTTACTTATTTATAATTAGAGAAATATCAAGCAGTCGGATGAAAAGCAATATTTGCGGTCTTGTGTTTTAGTCTGGCAATTCAAAACAAGGTTTTAAAAAGAAATTCGCATTTATCTATATCAGTTAGTTTAGACAAGTGAAAAACGTTACAACGTAGCTTACTAAGTTGTTTCTGGCAGTTAGTTACATCAGTCTATGTCCTGAATTCAAATCCCGTTGGAGTAAAGTTTACCTTTCATCCTATATCAAGAACTGGGGTATATTAAACCGACAGACCCCTACTCGCAAAGAATATGATCTTGCGCTTAGGCTAAACATTATTATTAATGAGGTAAAGGTGGTTGGTGTATAGTTATGGTACGGTACTAAACTCTTTGCCTTTCGTTTCGTTATACTCAATAAATAGGCATTTATTGGCGTTGATTCAATCATATCACCTGCTAACGAATACATAGAGGAATAAACATGTCGTTAAGAATTTCGCTTCGCAATCGTGTGACTTCAAGATTCTATTCCAGCGTGCTGCACCTTTGTCAAGTAACTTCTAGTAGTACCTTGTAGCCTTATGTTAACCGCTGCTTTGTGAGTGGAATTTCATGGACGGAAATCGCAGGGAAGCCCATCGTGCACATATTTATATGTGTTGATGAGAGTTTCTATTTACTTATCTGTCATTATGATTGCACCGATTTCAGCAGTTGCTGTCATTTATCAATTGTCCCATGACGTCAAGAAATATATATATATATATATATATATATATATATATATATATATATGTACAAATTAGTGTACGCTTTTATCCACAAAAGAGGTGACCTTAACAGAACACCTTACATACTGGAAAGGGCAGTTAAAGCCCTCACCACGAATAAGAGTAATTTCAAAGGGAATGAAAAATAAAACATTTCAATAGTTACCCTTAAACCCGAGTTTCAACATCAATGTGCAAATAAAATAATTTGCCATCCATATTACTTTTATCGTATATATATACACTGGCCATGTCCGATGGCCAAAATTTATGAAAGAGTATAAAAATAGCAGTTAACACACTTTAAATATAATACCCTATCAGTGTACCTTTTCATGCGCTATATTTGGATTGCATGTTCTCTAAGTCTCTAAGTTACTGCTAAAGTTCTACGTCTCTATCACACATGAAAGGGATATCACCACCATCACTACCACCAATACTCTACAAGACTCAAGAAAAACCTTTATTGTCGAAAATAAAATTTTCATTAAATCAACTAAGACTCGCTTACCAATCACACTGCACACCGTTTTCCCTTCTGCTTTTTCAACAGCATCAGCAACAATTGTTCTTCAATAGACCTAGCGAGATAATAGCATCTCCGGCCAAGCCTAACTGATCCACAATTTTGTTTCTCTCCCCTTCATATCCTTCTCATTCTGTCTTTACTCGTCTTTACTAAAAGCAAATTTTAATCAATCTGTCCCACAAGAAAATCCTTCCTCTGCAGACATTTTTACTACAGACATGTATGTGCAACAATCTAAATGTACATAAAAGAAGTTATCTTAGGCCTGCATCAATTAAGCCAATCTGAATGTAAATGTCATGAGTGCTTCCCTTATTTTGCTTAAGTTCAATTTTTAAAGAAACAATCCGATTTAGACGTGCTAAAATGATTCGTACGATATATTTTTGATAACGTTTAGTAAAAGTGAAATTAGATGTAACTATGCAACTGATCAGGTAATAATATGAATGTATGGTCGGACTCTTATACCTGCTTGAGTTCATTTTCTATTTTAGAAATACGACTGGGAAATTGAGTTTAGTTTATATGCCAAAGTTAAATTAAAAGACTGCTAAAGTAAATAACTGCTTATCGTAAGATTAAGTAAATGAAACATCCAGGTTAAGTTGACACAATTCAAACATCATTTCAGCATGAACTTATATTAAAATGTAATTTCAAAGGAAACTGTTAATTAGTGATAAAATGAATGACGTGGTGCCCTCTTCTCACTCTCTCAATCTATTTTCATCTTGTTTTCTCTCTCTCTCTCTCTCTCTCTCTCTCTCTCTCTCTCTCTCTCTCTCTCTCTCTCTCTCTCCATATATCTATGTTTTTGTTTGCATGCACGCACACACACACACGACACACACACACACACACACATATATATATATTATATATATAAACATGCATACATATTTATAGTTATGTATATGCGTGTGTTTGTATGTGTGTGTATATAAAACATAGCATATCCATAAAAGAAGTTACCTCAGGACAATTACTGCCGTAACTAGCCTATCAACACTATGTATATATTATGCACGATGGCTATTCTAAATAAATACTACCTCAATTGAATATACCTGACTTTAATCAGCCGGACGTCTAGTCACAACGTCAGTGAATGTTTTGTTCGCTTTCTGCCTTTATCAAAGATGATGAATTCTCGTCCCAGCATGTAACTGACAGCGCGTATGTGCTGTTGAAATAGCCCAAAAAGCTGAAATGCATGTTGCGCATTCGCTAGCTGCTACTGGAACGAATGTTCGTCTATGATTATTACGTTATTAACACTGCAAGTTCATAAGAGATGTTGTCCTTGGACAAATTATTAAATAAGATAAAGATAACAATTTCTCTCTTTCTCTCTCTCTCTCACTCTCTCTCTCTCTCACTCTCTCTCTCTCTCTCTCTCTCGATATATATATATATATATATATATATAAAGATAGATAGGTAGAGAGAGAGAGAGAGATGCTTTCGCTTAGTAAAGCGATACTAATAACCAGTTGTTGAAACTCACTATACTTGTTCATCAAAGTATCAGTAAAGCATCATATAGAGATCCTCAATTAATGCATGACAAAGGAACAAGAATTGCGTGTCAGATGCATTGCATTTCCAGCTGAGTACTTGTATGACATAACTTCCTCAGAGTCATTTAAACCATTTAAATATCCACTTTTCGCAACTAAATTCTATATTTCAATATACGTAAATCGAAATGACTCGGGATAAGTAAAGTCTATTGCAGATGCACAGTCACGAACAGCTGCACCCAGTGCTTCCAATGCAGCTCGTATATCATAGCGGAACACAAAATATAAAATAAAAATAAAAAACAAATACAGCTTAAACTGGAATTTGAACAGCAATGTATTCCAAATAATAATTACTTTTCACTTTATACAAAGGGGGCAGGTATTAATGCATTAAGAGTGGGGTGATTGTTATTTTTTTAATCCAGTTCAAAATAGCGTGCCAAAATATCGTGAAATATCATAGCGTGTAGCATGTAAGTTACAGGAACTTAACCAAGGAGTTTTATGTATCAGTCTAGAGTCAATGAATTGACTACTTCCCTTGTGCCAAGTTACTGTGCCATGAATTCAGTTAAGTGTTACTCAATAAGGTATGATATAATGTACTGAAGAAAGTCACAAAGATGAGAGAAGGGTATAACTGACTGAACTGTCCGGTTGCTTTCCTAGGTTTAAAAATCACAAAATAGAGCTATAATAGTAAGACAATGGGCTTCAACCTATGTGTGATAGGATATCCATAGAAAAACTAAACTGATCTGAGTACTTGCTTTATAGGACTATTAAATCGACCTAAGTGACTATTCTAAACACTATTGAAAGTAAAATTGACTCCGTGACATTTGGACATAGCACGTGAAGAACTGTAACTAAGTACTGCAAGCCTTTCTCCTATCTTATTTTAGCTTTTTAGGGACCCTCGGTGGCGGCTCGTAGATAAAATTAGTGGGGGTGCTGCTTGAGAAAATTTTGAGCTGCTGTTTTAATACTGTGTAAAAGGAAATATATAAAAAGAAAATTTATACATAAACTTGATTGGTTCGCGTTTTAGCCACTGTCGAGCAGTGTGTTTAATTTGTTCACTGAACACCGCCGCAAATTCCCCCTTGTTTTTCAAAAATCCCCACTAAATCAAAAAATAAGAGGGAAAAATAAGGGGTGAAAATCTGCCCTATTTTTCACATCCTGGCAGAAATACTGAAGCTGAAAGCAGGATAATAATCTAATTCTACACTTTATCACGTTCAAGAATATAAACACGTTTGTAAGCACGCGCAGTCAAAAAGAAACACTACCTTTCACCGACACTGCGTGAACGACAGTGCTCTCTCTACCTAGCGTGAAGCCTCCTGTCTCGGACAGCCAAACACAGCGTCGCTGGAACTGTGAAGCGCACAATTCTACAGAAGGATTTTTGCATTTTTCTTCATGGACTAGGGGATGGCTACTGACATTAAGCTTAAGGATTATATAATATACAAATATAAAGAAAGAATTAAAGGAAAAAGGACTCATTATATTGAATGTTATCGATAATATCGAGTGGAAATAGGGGTGCTGCAGTTTCGAAGTGCCTATATACGAGTCGCCACTGGTGACCCTGCATCTTTTTACACGTCTTCACCTTGAGAAATCCACTGAGTTCTTTAAATGAGGCTTCTTTGGTTTCTGTCTCAAATTCATATGTTCCATGTTGCTGCTTCATATTCAAAACATTTTTGCCACTGAGATTTGCATCGTGCTAGACAAGCAACTCTGACGTTTTATGATATCCATTGTCTATTTTATACATTCCTCGACGTGATCAAAATTGAGTGATTTCTGTTTCAATGCTTGTAACTTCAATTATTATTTCTTCACTAAATGTATTTTATTATGCAACCGTTTCAAAAACAATCCCTTTTCACCACCATGTATAATTTGTTTATCAATATAACAATTCAATATAACATAGCATCTTTAATATATGCTTGTGTGTGCATGTGTTTGTGTCTGTCTGTGTGTATGTCTGTCAGTCTGTCTCTCTGTATCTGTGCGTGTGTGCGTGTGTGTGTGTGTGTATAAGGACGCTATTCTTCAGTTAGGGACGCTATTGTTCCTCTCCTACCCCTGTTTGTGGACTGTACTGAGTGAATCCTTTGAGATGAGAATTACATCTCAACGAAACTCGTGTAAAATTATACGACGCATGTGTTTCTTATGCGAGTGAGTTCATATTTTCTCAATGAACCGTGTTGGTGTTAGTGAGGGAGAGAGAATAGGAGGGAGTTGGTTCTCGACCTACATGACACCAATTAAAAATAGGACAAAGTAGCTGACCCGCGAGTAAATATACTCATCGTCATCGCTTTTACTCTTCTTTTTCACATTCTTCTTCTTCTTCTTCTTCTTCTTCTTCTCTTCTTCTTCTTCTTCTTCTTCTTCTTCTCTTCTTCTTCTTCTTCTTCTTCTTCTTTATGCAGACTGATATTCAACAATTTATCAATATTCTCTCACCAAACCCAAAAAATCCCACTATACTTGTTTAACTTGTTTGGAAAGAGGATATGAAGGAAGAGGTGTTGTAGAAAGGAGACGACGGCTACCTAGTAAAGGGGGAAACCTGCTTTTATGTGCTCCATAAAGGTAGCTAGCTTATATGGTAAATAATACGTCTAGTTTTAAGCAGTCCACTATAGTTTAACTCGATTGTCGTCGACAGACTAGACATCTATCCACCTCACTCATTATAACCAAACACACACACACACACAGACGCACAAGCACACACCTAACATATTCAAAGTGCGTAGGTGTCAGGTGATCAGTGATCAGTGTGCAAAGAGAAACATAGCTGAGCGACGATAGGAAATAGACGGACCGCACCACCCCACATATATCTCAGTGTGTGTCTGTGTCTGTGTGTGTATGAGAGAGAGAGACAGACAGAGAGAGAGAGAGAGTGTGTGTGTACAAAATCACGTCTGTCTTCGTGCATACAAGCTAGTAGAAGCAAGTTATTTTTGTACATATGTTCGTGCATGTCTCTGAGTATGTGTGGGTGCCTGCTTGTGAACTGTAGATATTTATGTCAACGTGTACTTGCAATTGTATGTCTTCATCAATGAATATATTTATGCATGCGGGTGCTTTTCTGTTAGTACTTTCGTGTGTTGTTACAGCCTGTGAAAACTGAGTGAGCAAAAAATTGTTAGAGACACACACACACACAGTGTGTATGTTTTTGTGTATGCATGTGTGTGTGCTTGCGCACATACCTCATATCGGAAACACCGGGCTTGTGAAAATGAAATAGGTTCATCCGCTGTCTTACATATCGGACATCTAATACGAGTGTATACGTACATTCATACGTGTATGCATGCGCGCGTGCACACACACTTACAGACACACATATTATCGTATAACTTGCTGAAATCACACTTCTTTCATTCCCTCTTTAGCGCTATCAATCTCCTTTGAAGAAAATCAGTTCGCCTTCCCATACAATCAGTGCTCATTTGCTTGAAACACAAGATCTTACAATCTTAGATGACCTGAGAAGATTTGTGTAGTTTTTTAACTTGCTAGAAATAGTAACCAAATCTTCTTTAAATCACTCTTTACAATATTAAAGAAAAGGATCCATAAGATAATGGGAAATATTAAATCAGTTGCCCGAGGAGCTTCTGCGTTGTTACTCAACGTGCTCAAAATAGGAATCAAATTCTCCTCAAATCACATATAGATTATTGCAAACAAATTTACGCACTGTGTACCGCAGTAAATCAAATTCATACACGCAGTGCTCTATCTATCTATCTATCTATCTATCTATCTATCTATCTATCTATCTATCTATCTATCTATCTATATATCTATCTATCTATCTATCTATCTATCATCTATCTATCTATCTATCTATCTATCTATCTATTTCTCTCTCTATCTATCTATCTATCTATCTATCTATCTATCTCTCTCTCTCTCTCTCTCTCTCTCTCTATATATATATATATATATATATATATATATATATATATATATATATATACTAGCTGGTGTACCCGGTAATTCCCGGGGGTAAAGATGTTCTATTGAAACGCCTTATTACTCTGATATAAGAAAGTAATTTCGTTATAACTGCCACAAAAGGTGTATTTTCCATCACGAAAAAGTACAAAAACTATTAGCTGGAGGGGGAGAGAGATTGTTGGAGGTTGGCGAGAGGGGTTTTCGGAAGTTGGTGAGAAAGATTGTCGGAGGCTGGTGAGAGAGGTTGTCGGAGGTTGTCGAGAGGCAAAGTCAATATTCTGCTTAGCGAAGGCACCTGGGAATTGCATAACTGCTATCATTCACAAGTGAGGGCGCGTGGCTTAGTGGTTAGGGCATTCGGCTCATGATCGTAAGGTTGTGAGTTCGATTCCCGGCGACGCGTTGTGTCCTTGAGCAAGACACTTTATTTCACGTTGCTCCAGTCCACTCAGCTGGCAAAAATGAGTTGTACTTGTATTTCAAAGGGTCAGCCTTGTCACTCTCTGTGTCACGCTGATTATCCCCGAGAACTACGTTAAGGGTACACGTGTCTGTGGAATGCTCAGCCATTTTCACGTTAATTTCACGAGCAAGCTGTTCCGTTGATCGTATCAGCTGGGACCCTCGTCGTCGTAACCGGCGGAGTCTTTAAAATCATTCACAAAATAACTATTGTTTTACCGTAAGAAAAGCGCTGTTGAAGTGTTAAGTGAAATTTGGCAATCGAGGATCGAATCCACGATATGCTTGCAGGAAGCCACTACAAATACGTTGTGGGATAAAAAATTTATCTTCTGTCAAGGAAAAAGTGTAACTGTAAAAATGCAGATTTATCGGAGTAATGGGCATTCAGAGAAGTATGTATGTATAGAAATGTATGAATGAAGTCTTTAATGTTTAAGATTCAAATTAAGGAAGTGCAATAATAATGTTTATCAGTTCAAAACTGTGAGTAGTGAAATGCAGAATTAGGTTGGCTGATCGTGAGAATCAAATATTGATCTCTTCGCTAAAATCTGCAGGTGGTATGGATTAATTCCCTTGGGTTGTTTAAATAAAATATTAGTAATATGTAGTAGATATAAGGGTCCATTGAAAGGGCCCTATTATCGATTTTTTTTCAACAATCTAAGTATGTCACGAAGTTTCCAGACATGAGTTCTACTCACGTGTCACGTTTCATCAACATCAATAAAACGATGTAGGAGGAGTTAGTTAACAACGCCACAAACAAATATACACCAGTTTTTTACATTTGTAGTATATCCTGCTATCCAAAATGGCAGGATCTATGTAAACACATTTCTTTGACTGTATTCTTCTGAAGATATGCCTTTACGCCCGAAATATAAAGGTTTGTAAAACTTTCTCCATTGTTAGAAGCTTTCCTTATTTCTCATATCATTTATTATTCTTTCTACTTCTATACTACGATGCTTCTAGCAAACTATAACGCTCTTCTAAACATCAACTAAATTAGCATTACTCTACAGCTCCTATATTTCTGTAGGTGAGGATCACCGAAGACCATTGAATGGACACTTCTTATTTACGTTATAATCTACAAAGTATCAGGTATAAATATCACTGTTTTAACCGTAATTATGGACTCTTTGAGGCGCCCTTTCATTTAATATAACATATTATGTATCATAAAGATGGTCGGAAACTCCTTCAGGAAATTTGCTTAAGAACGTTGAGCGACAATCTTTGAGTATTTTCTCTTTCTCTCTCCCTCTCTCTCTCTCTCTCTCTCTCTCTCACACACACACACACACACACACACACATACACATACGGTAGGCTGCATCAGTTCCCGGCTATTATGCCTAGAGTACAGACGTGTAGTGCGCACCCATCAGATTTTCGTTTTCACGCAAGATAATCGAACACATCGAGCAGAGACCATAAACTCATGTTTCATCGTCATCAGTGGTGATGGCCTTCATGAAGTCTGGGTCATGGTTTGCACAGTCCAACGTGTCGTGAGCGTAGTTGCTTTTGCTGCTCCGCCAGCACTCTCGGGAAGAATTTCGCTGACACTCTCGGCATGCGCTAATACTCCGTTACAATGGTTTACACTGATCTTGTGCTTATTCCCACTTCGTGAGCGATTTCCTTAATTATTACACGAAAGTCTTCTATGACTATTCACTTAACCTTCTCGGCTTCTCCTTTCGACTTGTGGATGACCTGTCTGAGCGTACGTCACTCTCCACTGAGTTGTGGTCATGTTTGAAGCAATTTTATTACTCCTTAATCTGAATTTTGCCCATAGTATCATTGCCAAAGGTCTGCTGAATCTTCTGGCTGGCTTGAACTGGAGTATCTCCAAGCTTTTGGCAAAACTTGATGCAATAACTCTGCTCGATGCGTTCGGCGAAAACAAAAATCTGACGAGTGCGCACTACACGTCTGTACTCTAGGAGTAACAGCCGAGAACTGATATGGCTTACCGGCGCGAAAATTTTCATATATATTTATGTTTGCACAGAAAAAAACTAAAGGAGATGTTTCTGATATGTTTCATGGCTGGACAGTCATTTTTCAGAGAACAAGTACTCATTTTTCTGCTTAAGAAGGGAACTGAAAAACATTCACTATATAAATTACACGCAAACCTGAGTCTTTCTGAAATGGCTAACTTGCTTGTTTATCTTTGTTGGGGGCGTGATTAAATAATAAATATTTTATGCGCCAAAATCGAAGATATATTTAATGTAAATAGTTTATAGTTTATAACGAATACGCTGTGTGCGAAAAGATAACAAAATGTGTATACGCTTGTTTACTTTCTACTGTGAAGATGTTATCAAGTGTAAATTAACTACATTAAATTTTACTTAGGTTTTCTAATAAGTGCTATCTCTGCATAAAATATTAATTAATAATTTTATCACATCGCCTACAAATGCACGATACGCAAATTTGCTTAACCAGTTAAGCAAGGTCATTGTTTGATTTTATTTAAATATTGTTCTTCAGTTCTTACCATACATAGGAGAACGAGGGCTACTTAGTCTCTAAAGAGTAACTAACCAGTCATGAAAGATGTCAAGATAATCTCCTTTATTTTTCTGTGTGTAAGAAGGGGAAACTTGATAGTGTAAGTGTTGTTGCAAGCCATCAACATTATTGTCTAGCACAAACTGCCTGTGCATTATGTGTGTGAGCAATAGTAATCTCCACTTCTTGGCCCATAAATCTGAATTTGAAGGTTCCGATTGTTCTTAAGATCTGAACGATTGTTTTAACGAATTAACAGAAAGTTTCGATTTAAGAAGCTTAAACTTCTGTTAAAAAGTGAACCAATACACCAACATTTACTAATACACACTCAAGCAGGAAGAAAGACAGAATGATAGATAGATAGATAGATAGATAGATAGATAGATAGATAGATAGATAGATAGATAGATAGATAGATAGCTGGATAGATGGATAGATTTGTGTGCATGTGTGTGAGTGTGAATGGGCATCATTAAAAAGTAAGAGTTTTGTGGTAACCGGTGCTTAATTCTAGTTCAATGACCTTGAGGGCGAAGACAAGCTAAGATTCACTCATGCTGACTCTACAAAAGTAAAGGGGAGAAACTAAGAGTGATCCAAACCTGTTGTCTCGAATCTAAAACCACCGTGGATGTAACGAAGGAAAATTTTAAGCTGACCTGCTACTTATCTACGAGAGAATACAGTGTTCTGCATATAAACAACTGCAAAGTAACTGAATTGGTAATTTGGAACCAATCTCATTACCATAATCCACTCGGTAATTTTGTGCTTTCTCTCTTTCTCGCTCTCTCCTATCTCTCTCTCTCGCCCCTCCCTCTTTCTCTCTCTCCCTCTCTCTCTCTCTCTCTTTCTCTCTCTCTCTCTCTCTCTTTCTCTCTCTCTCTCTCTCTCTCTCTCTCTCTCTCTCTCTCTCTCTCTCTCTCTCTCTCTATATATATATATATAATATATATATATATATATAGGTGCAGGAGTGGCTGTCTGGTAAGTAGCTTGCTAACCAACCACATGGTTCCGGGTTCAGTCCCACTGCGTGGCATCTTGGGCAAGTGTCTTCTGCTATAGCCCCGGGCCGACCAATGCCTCGTGAGTTGATTTGGTAGACGGAAACTGAAAGAAGCCTGTCGTATATATATATATATATATATATATATATATATATATATAATTTCAACAATTGAGGGTAAAATTAATTAATTATTAATCAATTTCACCAAGTATTCAGTATGTAAAGGGACCATTTTAGGCGAATTCAAAATATTACATTATATATAAGGGCTTAGTAAAATAAATTACTTTGCCACATACTGAGTTCAGTATGAGGCAAAGTAATTTATTTTACTAAGCCCTTATATATAATATATATATATATATATATATATATATATATATATATATATATATAATATATATATATATATGTGCGTGTGTTTGTGTGTCTGTGTTTGTCCCCCTAGCATTGCTTGACAACCGATGCTGGTGTGTTTACTTCCCCGTCACTTAGGGGTTCGGCAAAAGAGACCGATAGAATAAGTACTGGGCTTACAAAGAATAAGTCCCGGGGTCGATTTCCTCGACTATAGGCGGTGCTCCAGCATGGCCGCTGTCATATGACTGAAACAAGTAAAAGAGTAAAAGAGAATATATATATATGTACTTCAGATTTATAGAAAAACAAAAGACAAAGACAAGTGTAGGAACAACAAACATGTGTATTAGTTTGACGCTCGGAAAAATGGAAAAGTCTTTTACATTTCGAGGAATAAGAGGAAATAAATAGAGAAAGAATGAAAAAAAACGTGTGAACATGCTGAAAAAAAAAGAGAAAAGAAAAACAAGAAAGGTTAAAAAAGAGAGAATGGCAAAGTATTAACGTACGGAGTTTAAAAGTTCAGAAAGTTCACAAAGTTCAAAAGTCGTGGTAGATTAGAGCGATTTACATAAACGAAAATATCCAGTGAAACCCGTGATAGTTCAAAAGAGTACGAAGATTCAGTGGTAATCCGGGTGGAGTGCTGGTATGTGGATGAAGAGAAGTGCTATGAGGTCGGGAAGTGGTTAAGATATGCAAGTCCAAAAGAGTAGGAAGTTCAGTCAGGATCAAACTGGAGTAACCACGTGAGCGTATAATATATAGTTCAAATTTATAGAATAACAAAAGACGAAGACAGGTGTAAGAACAACAAAGAAGTGTATTAGTTTGACATTCGGCAAAAACGGAAAAGTCTTTTACGTTTCGAGCTTACGCTCTTCGACAGAAAGAAATAAGAGAAAATGTGTGTGTGTGTGTGTGTGTGTGTGTGTGTGTGTGTGTGTGTGTGTGTGTGTTTGTGCGTGCGTGTGCGTGCGTGTGTGTGTGCGTGTTCGGGTGCATATGTGCTGTGTATATTCGAATGTTTTCTCTTTTCATAGGTATAGGAATTCGTGTGCGTGGATACTAATTCTTGTTAGGGTTGATTTATTGACTTTGACAATAAACCTATAAAATACTAGTATGTATTTCTCGTAGTTTAAAATTCTAAGCATGTGTTTAATTGATATGATAAACGTGTTCATTGTTGTGTGGCGTCGGAAATCAAAAGAGTGTGACTATCTGCTATCAACCCCGAAACTGCTGCTTTGAGGTTTTAATGAAGGTGAAGAAATATTATAGCAATATAAAAACAATAAATCTAGGAGAGCGAGGGAAAAAAAATAATATAAAAAAGGGGGAAAAAAAGGGAGTAAACATTCTCATTTTTACATAAAGTCATTCATACACATACACACATCTATACAAATTTCATTGTACAGATGTTATCATAAGCATTAAAAAGGAGCAAACTAAATGGATTTCCATCGGTTTCGACGATGAAAATTTAGTCGTTCGGTCAACTGAACTAATTGCGCGTTAATGGTTGAGTATTTCATAGTTATGTATATCCTTAATATAATCCTTAAGTAGAATTAGCGTGACACTGTGGGGGGAGGTGCAGAAAAAAGACAAGTCCGTACCTTTGAATTACAGGTACAATGTACTCTATGGGTCTCTACATAATTACCGTCTTCCTAATTTTATAAGGTTTATATAGGTCGACTCGAGGTTACGGTAAATGAGACATACCCAAGATGTCATGTAAAGGGATCGAAACTTGGACCACGTGGTTTTTGAGCTAATTTCATTATAAGTCTATTCATCGTCCTTACATGTGTACTGGCTTAAACGAGAACATAATTACACACACGTGCGTCAAAAACACTCAGGAACACAGTATAAAACATGATATGCGGAGATTTTTGCATATCATGTAGGTATGACCGATAAGTATATATATTTCCAATAAATTTAATGTAGGATAACATTTTTTTTCGAAAACACAAAAAAAAATTTATCAATGGCTTCCAATATATATATATATATATATATATACGTACAGGGTGAGGGCGGCATTTGGGGACACATGCATTTTTAGTCATTATTTTAATTTCCTAATTTTTATTGAACTTCTCTTTCAGAAAATAACAATGACAGACCTTATGCTTACTAATGAAATGAAAAGGCATGCTGTGATTGTGGCTTTGAAGGCTAAGCATGGTGATTTAGAAATTTCTTGTTTTCTGGAAGTTGCAAAATCTTTTGTCCACAAGATTCAGTGTGATTAGAGAAAGAAGATGGAAGCGTATTACCTGTATAAAAATTCAAAGCAAAACACATTTCAAACGTTCTGTTTCTATCAAGCCACCTGAATTTATTTAGGATGTTAAGCAAAACATTGAAGACAATCCAGGAAAATCAATGAGGTCAATTGCAAAAAAATTTCGTGTGTCAGAAAATGCAATCAGAAATGCTGTGCATGAAGACATCAGATACAAATCTGACGTGATGAGGAGAGGTCAATTCATGTCAGAAAAAAAGAAAAGAAAACCGTTTAATCAGACCCAAAAGACTTTTGAACAAACATCCGAAGATGGGATGATTTGGTTTTTCTCAGATGTGAAAAACTTTGACCAAGGCTAGAAAACTAACAGAAGAAGTGACAGGTAGCTATGTGCAGACACGTCTGGGGTTCCAAGAGTACTGCACACAAAATTTCCTGCAAGTGTAATGGTTTTGGGTGTTGTTAGCAATGAAGGACATGTGATGCCTCCTCACTTTTTTCCACAAGGCCTTAGGGTGAATAATGTTGCGTATATTGCGGTTCTGGATTAAGTTGTTAAGCCTTGGATCAACAGTATATGCAATGGAAGGCCTTATGTCTTTCAACAAGATTCTGCACCATCACACAAGGTTCAAATGACACAAGAATGGATGATTGACAATTTGCCTGATCACATCACCCCTAACATTTGGCTTCCTAATTCTCCAGATCTCAATCCACTTGACTACTATGGATGGATCATCGTTGAGAAAAATGTCAATGAACACTCCCATAGCACCAAAGATTCTTTGAAAGCCGCCATAGTTCGAGTCATATCCGATATGTACAAGGACCACTTAATCCAAGCTTCTAAACGATTTCGAACCCGCAGAGAGGCAGTGATTGATACTTATGCTGGTTTTACTGAATGAAATTATTAAATTGAAATTTAGCTTTAGGTTTATGTTATTTTTATAAAAATACAGCTTTTTCCCTGTTATTATATAAGTGTTTTTTTTTAACCATAAATCTGTCCTCAAATACCATCCATACCCTGTGTATATATATAGAGAGAGAGTCAAAAAGACAAGTGGATCGAGGGTACCTAAATAGTGGAGGTATGAGACAAGCCATGCGCGAGGAACAGAGATTTAATAACGATAGAAAAGATAGAGTGCATAGATAGGATTCCTGTAAGCTAGATGCTAGAGTATGTCTGTATGTATTTACTGCTTATCAGTCCAATGTCTTTCTCTAAATAGGATGTCTGTACGCGTAGCAGTAGCACCTTTCTACAAATAGCAGTAGTATGTCATTGATATCAATTGAGCCATGTAGAATATCAGTGATTGTTGGGGCCGAAATATTTTCTGACCTTAAGGAGAAGGGTCAGTGTTTGACTTCCACTTGTAGCAAAGTTAAATATATATTTCTATCTTGAGAGATCGTCGGACGACAGTAAAATCCAGTATTTGGAGCAACTGGTGTTTTCTTGGCATTAGTAGTGCTGAGAGATAACATTGTTCATGAGATGTCATCAAGTTTTCTGTTCTCAGAGTCAATGGAAATTTGGTGTGTGATTTTCTAGACTGCTTGAGGATGTTGCATGATTGAGGAAAGTTAAGATAGAATGAAGTGCTGTATCATTTGCAGAAGAGTGGACGTTGTTGAATGTAGCATTATGTCATTTATATACAGAAAGGAAAGACTGGGAGGTAAAACCCTGGGTAAATCATGGTTGATTGAAAGTGCGACAGAAATGTTTTGTCAACACATATCACTATTGTGCGATCCAAGTAATGATAATAATAATAATAATAATAATATAATAATAATAATAATAATAATAATAATAATAATAATAATAATAAATGCAGTACCAGGCAGTGGCTCTCATGGCTTCTGATCTTAACTGATTGGAAGTGTTATCATGTACATTGTTTTGTCTTGGTATAAAAGATGGGCTACAGCAAATATTCTGCTCAATACCACAGATTTGCTTGTCAGTTGTTTGACCTTAACCAGTTGAGCATGTCCCTTGGTGGCTGACGATATGTGCATCTCTGATCACGAGCAGAAGTAGTGGGGGAGCATCATAGCCATGTGTTGAGAGGGATTCTTTGGGGTTTGAATAGTTCACCTCTGGAAACATGGGTGGTTCTTTCAACATCCTTAAACAACCCTTATTCAGGGACCGTTTGAGCGGGATGGGCTACTCAACCTGAAGAAAATTCTAACTGGGCCCCACTTGCAAGGTCATGTGCTGTTTATCTTGATATGAGATCACCATGTCGCGCACATATGGTTGTGATGCATGTGCCTGGTGTACCTTTATCAGACGGGTAGTCATGATGGGTATATTGGGCTTCGTATATTTTACCCCAGTGTCACTTTGATGGCATGAACTGCTCTCTCACTCAATAATAATAATAATATACTCCCAGTCATTTTGTGGAGCACTCCGCTTTCATAATTTTGATTGGTGAGTGAATGCAATCGATTAAATCATACCCAGTGCACAACTACTCCTAATTTCAACGATTCTAAAAGATAAAGGTTAAAATGGACATTTATAATATCAATATGATATTCCTTTTAAAATAAACTAAAGTCTTGCCGTGGTGAATCATGATAATTTGTTCAAAAAATTTTTCGTTGAAAGTTATTACAACTAGTCTTATCATATTAACCATAAGGAACAAGCTGTTGGGATTGTAAACGTTAAATATGTTCTAATGAATAAGTAAACGAAGAGTTAAAATTAAGTTACAATTATTGGAGATAGCGAAAATGGGGACTGCAGATAAGAGGTTAATTTTGATGATAGTATGATAGTGGATTCAGAGATTTAGTTACACATTAACAACCAAGTAGGAGTTTCTATGTTGTTATATTAGTGAGCTTGTATTGTAAATGGAGACATTAAATCTGAAACTGATGATGATTGTTGGATTGGAGACAAGATAGTTAATTAGTTTTGTGTCATGGTAGTGTTTAAGGAGTTGCTAGTGAAGATGACAGAAGAATAATGGTTACAGGGATATGTTGTTACTGAAAATCGTCAAAGATTAAATTCTAATCAAATCATTTCCTTTACCCTATGTGTTATATTTTACATACGTATTTCTACTTTTCCATTATCGTATAATTGTTAAAACTGCCTAGTATGGGATATATCATATTAGAGTTGATTACTAGCTGCCTGAGTTGTTTCTTATAATGTTATCATCCCACCATCAATAATAATTGTACCTGTTTTTGTAAACTCTTTTCTCCATTATATCGCTATTCTTTTTCTACAGAAAAAAATTAAATGGAATACGTTAAGCAAACAAGATGTTAAGAACAATATATGAATCATGTGGAGAGAGCAGCAAAATAGGCTTATAGGTTTTAAGGTTTAATTCAATATTTACAATGTTCGAAGAGTATTTACGATATTTATTTCATTATGGTCCACAGGGGGATAAACATAGAGGGGACAAACAAGGACAGACAAAGGGATTAAGCAGATTACATCGACCACAAGGTATAACTGGTACTTATTTAATCTACCCAGAAAAGATAAAAGGCAAAGTCGACCTCGGCGGAATTTGAACTCAAAACGAAATATCGGCAGACGATGTACCACTAAGCATTTCGCCCGACGTGCAAACGATTCTGCCAGCTCACCGCCCTAGAGAAGAATATCGCTTTCTGACTATTAACAAGTTAATGCTAATTGTTAAACGTCATTGGGCTTTTCTTGAAACATTCAGAGTTTATTTTTATTTGTGGATAATTTATTGACTTTGTATTTATTTTTTTTTAAAGTGTTCTGTCTACAAACGCCCTCTCCTAAAAAGTTAACTTCCTCCAGTTCTCCTGCCTGATACCTTGGGCAAGAGTCTTCTATTGTAGCCTTGAGCCGACCAATACTTTGTGAGTGAATTTTAATTTAGTAGGCAGAGGTATATGGAAGCTCATTGTATATATATATATATATATTATATATATATATATATATATATGCGCGTGTATGTGTGTTTATATCTGTCTCGCACCGTTTGGCAACTGGCGTTCCTAATGAAGAACCGATAGAATAAATAGCAGACGTAAAATAAGTACTGAGGTTGGCTTGATCGAGAAATCCAACAAAGCAGTGCATGATCAAAGCAGATTAAAAAGTACTCCTATGATCAAAACAGATAAAAGGAGTACTCCGTTCTACAATTCAGAATGAATAATTCGCAACGAGTGCTGTTAGCATTTCAAAATTGGTCGGATGCTTCGTTATAATGTTGTGCTGGGTTAAAGTAACCCGCTATACGCAAACTGATGGCATAAGCTTTCTTTTGACTTACACAATGTGAAAGTTTTTCAGCTGCTTGACACATAAAAACTGGGATAATCCCCCAAACATCCCGATAAGATTCATAAACTGTGGTATACATAGTTCTATATTCTTTAAAGTTTCATGTCATGTCTGCGAACGTCTGATGATGTGGACGTGTTCTAAATCCACTAAACTTTACATTTGTATGGAGCCGACCCAAACCTTTATTAAATGCACGTAATTCCAATGAAATTGCAATAATGCTACTTCCTTTCGTTTATTTCCTCTCTCAGATACATATATATCGCTTTTTTCTACAGAAAAATATATACAGGTATAAATACATGTATGCATTTTCTCTCCCTTCACCTCCTCATTTTCTTTCTCTCTCGTTTTTCTGATGTCACAGTCTACCGGTTTTTGAAAGAAAATAAAAGAACTTACTAAATAATGTAGCCTGCAATGACCTATGTCTATAAAAAGATGATGATCACAAATAGAATACCTTTGAATACAGTTTTCTCTATAAACACTGACTTGAGGACAGTAACGTTCGTAGGAACGGAAGATTACCGGACTAATATGGTTTTAGAACTTTGCTACATCTCTACATAAAGCTTCCACATCTACCCCCAGTGCCTCCATAAAAAGATGGTATAAATAACGAGGTAGATTCAATTGATCTTACTCTCCGTCTACAGTCTGTAGCCTTTATCATTACAAATTCTCAGTCGTTAGCTAAGCTGAATGGTTGCGCAGCAGGTTAAATGATTAAATGACTAACACTAATTGGTTTCGTTCTTGAGTTCTGATCATTCTGTGAGTGGCTTTGCTTTTCAACTAAATCATTTGATGTATTATGAAAGGTATCAATCTAATCAGTTATAGAGGTTTGTAACTCATTATAAACATGTTCATATTTTGCAAATAGAAGAAGTCATCACTTCAATTTTTTTACTAAATGCCAAAACAAGAGAAGTAAGTTATCATCGGGTCTAGATTAAAATTTGGTTTTAATTTTCGGTCAACCCAAGTTGACTTCATATACGCGGTTAGTTTGGAAAGGATGATTGTCATATTGCATGTGTTTTGCTTCCCTTAAAATGAATAGTACTGATACCTAGTCGAAAGGGATCATTACGAATATCTTTATACGCAGATGACATAGTAAATTCACTAGTGGAAACAGTTCTTAATGTGGCTTAGTTTCGATTCCCAGTTAAAGAAATTTCATTTCGTTTATAATAACTTTTACGAAAGCATGAAAGTGAAATTTTAACATGTTTTTCACCTTTTGTATCCAGAGATAGCATGTTGTCCCAAACTCAATAAACCATGAGAAAAATGTTGTTTTAACACATCATTGATATATTTTAAAGATTTTAACTTCGAAAGAAATTAGTTGTAACTAAATAGATTCTACCATTCAACCGTTTCTGCTATTCTACTGACGTGTTAATAAAAGGATATTAGAAGTTCTTCAACCATAACGATAAGGTGATTTGAATAGGAGGATCTAAATATCAGCGCTTTAGGATCTTCAACCGGTTAAAAGTAGTAACCAAATCTACCTAAACACACGACCTGAGGTCTTAGAAAAAGGCACATTAGATAAGATGATTTTGGTTTTCTTGCACATAGTAAAAGAAAGGATGGTCACAGTTGGAATCCCTTTAATAATAGTTTTGCGCGTTCATAGCTCCTCTGATGATAAGCAATACCAACTAGTATAGTCCTTACCTTTCGGTTCATAAATATATATATATGCACTACTTTGACACTGTTTATTAAAGTGGAAAGTGGAAAGGTCTGACATAGCTTTTCCTCAAACCAAGTGTAACGGTTTTTCTTTATTACACCGGACATTAACCAAAAATTCAAATCACTTTAAAAGCGTATTTTGATATGTGTGTGTATGAGTCTATGAAATTATATGATCAGGATATTGTGCGTGCGCGACTTTGTTCACGCATTTGTTACTACGCTTATTTTGGTCCTCTATCAAATTACCGACATACATTTCGTGACTGCAGATAAAATATTTATGAGGTTTGTCTCTCACCAGGAATCAGCTAAGATCGATTAACATGTATATACGAATAAAAATTGTTCATATCTTAGACCTAAACCAAAAACTTTTTGCAGAGATGAATATAGTACAAAGAAGGGGAATTGTTCAACTGCGAACGCAACTTGCATCAGACGTGTTTGCTGTAAGATTAGGCAGTAGTCACAATATATTATAGAGGATGGTAAAGTATTAAGGTATTTATTTCTTTATTGCTCACAGGGGGCAAACATTGAGGGAACAAAAAAGGACAGGCAAACGGATTAATTCAATTACATCGACCCCAGCGCGTAACTGGTACTTATTTAATCGACCCCGAAAGGATGAAAGGCAAAGTCGACCTCGGCGGAATTTGAACTCAGAACATAACGGCAGACAAAATACCTATTTCTTTACTACCCACAAGGGGCTAAACACAGAGAGGAAAAAACAAAGACAGACAAACGAATTAAGTCGATTATATCGACCCCAGTGCGTAACTGGTACTTAATTTATCGACCCCGAAAGGATGAAAGGCAAAGTCGACCTCGGCGGAATTTGAACTCAGAACGTAACAGCAGACAAAATACCGCTAAGCATTTCGCCCGGCGTGCTAACGTTTCTGCCAGATCGCCACCCTAAACTATTGGGATATTGGAAAGCGTGTGCAATGAGAGATACTCGGTAGATGACAGCCGATTTGCTCAGATCTGCTGAAGGCGTTTGAAGTCGGTTTGACACGTTTTGTTTCTGATATGGTAACAGAGAATGAAACGAACGTATTTTCATGATCATATTATTATGTTTTCATATAACATCTTTCATGTGATTTAAGAAATATTTGGCCCTTATTTCTAGCAAACCGAGCGGCTGCATAGGGGAACATTGCTCGATCGAAATCATCAATGTAGTAACTGTAATTCAAATGAAAAGGCCTATATTGGGACTTGCTTTAAATTTACAATCTTGGTATGCTAAGTGCTTGCTGTAACTAAATCAATAATCTGGTTGAGGTAAGTCTTCTATGGCTCACTTTTTTTCCAGTGAGGAACATTTCACTTCATTTATATCGCTCACGTCCTTGAGAAATGCGTTAACGTTAAAGAATACTCTTCGTTCCCTCTTATAAACTTTACGTCTTGTGCTTATGTAAAAAGTTGTAAAAATGTTATTCTCTTTCATTACACAGGAGATTTAATAATTTCTTTCTTTTTCTCTCTTTCTAGGTAAGTGACCTAACTTGTCTGGATCTGTAGACCTTTGTAAAGTTAACCTGTCTGTTGTACCAAAGTCGGTGAATTACTTACTATTGGCTTTTACCTAAATTTTCTTTTTTATGTTTGTATTTATGAATGCATCTGTGTGTAAATAAGTGTGTATTTTTTTTATATTTATTTATTATTTGCTTTTAAATATATAATCCTGAAGTCATAAATATCTCAAAAAGTATATTGAAATGAATCTATTCTTTTCTTCCTCTTTGTATTTTCTCCCTCTTTTGCTTTCTGCATATCTATCATTTACCCTATTTACACATATACACGTACATATATACTGATTCATTTGTTCTGATAACACTGTCCGTATGAGTTTCTTGAAATATCTTCTCTAGTAGCCTGTTTAAACAATTTGCAAGTGTTTGAACTATAGGTAGATATTTATAATAATTCTTAATGCTCAGGCACAGAAGTAATTTTCTAGGTACTCGATGTTATACTCAGACAGATAGCCTGACAACCAGATAGATTGAAAGTTTAACAGGCATACGATCAAGGAGGTAGAAGGTGGGTTTATGATGTAAGTACCTCATTTGAAAGATGAGCAGACTGTTAAATTTGTGGGAAATAACCTGCTGGACAACATAACTAGCAGAAACTCTATTTCTAACATCGACTGACCCGTTAGTTCTCTTGGTACAACAAACACTTATAAAACAAACTTGAATCTATGTTCTAAATCTGATAATTGGATTGTGAGCCTCAACGAAATTTATAAAGAACTTGCTCGTTACTTCATTCATCACTTCTTTTAACGCTAAATATATTCACATAAAAGCACACTTAAATTCACCTATAAATAAATACAAATACGCACATACTCTCAGATGTAAGCTTAGTCCTTTTTTTGTTACCGAGTTTCTAATAGACTCATTAAATTCTACTTTTCATATTATTATTGCTTACCTTTCACAGAAAATTTCTTTTCTTTCCTAAAAAAAAAGCGATTCTCATGTATGTATTCATTTCTACACAAATGAGTTGACCCACTAGTAATTGTAGTAAGAAAGACGGAAGGAAGTGTGTGAAGGGAGAGAAACTAGGTTGACGATTTCCAAGTACTTTATGAATATAACTTGTTGATTATGAATGTGTGCCAAACCAACCACAGTAGTTCATAGACAAATATATGTTTTGGAACTGCTGAGAAAGTAAGCAATCCACACTTTCGTACTCAGTGTCATGGCATTTAACATACCTTCACCTTTATCGTGCAGGTATGTTACTCGCTTATATGTAGACAATAAGAATATTGTAACGAAAATATTTTTGAATTGCACTGTGCATGAATGAGGTGAAATGATCTAGTAATCAAAAATATTCAATTGATTATTCAGTGATCATGAGTTCAATCACCTGAAGATTCCACATTATTATCTACTCAGACTAATTAATTCTCTATTGCTCCGGATCGTGGTTTTGTGGAAAACATACATTAGCATGATTTGTCCTCCTTTCCTGACTTTTCAGAAACCGGATCGAAACACCGATTTTTTAGGTAAACTTAACAGCGGTTAGATGTATATTTTATATATAACACAAAGAAAACTTACGTTTACGATAAAGGTATGCTTGCTAAATATGAAGGTGTAAATATTTCGCCACATTCACGTTTTACCCCTCTTTATCTCATTTTCTCCATCTTCTGTCTCCTTCTTCTCTTCCTTGTTTTTTCTTTTCTTTCTCTCTTTGTCTCTTATATAAAATACACTCACAAAGCTGTATGACATTATTCTTCAAGGCACCAGTTTAATATTCATCCACGTCATATGAGTTTAAGCAGAGAAGATCTTGAAAATAACATAGCTGAATATGCTTTTTAATATTTTCCCACCTGAATGGCAATTTAAAGTTTTAAGTTTAAGGTTTGAGCTTCGAAGTAGATATAAATATTTCCTTTCTTCCGCTAATTTACGAAGCTTTCAATGATGTCTGAGACCAAACCAGTTACGGTATATTATTAGTGTAGTCGCAAATTATACTTATTAGTGAATCTTCTGGATTTGAGAGAACTGAACTAATCTCCCTAGATACAATTAGAAATGGTCTTAACACGATGTTTTAATTAACGCCTTTATCATGATTAAGAACTTTAGGCTTCAATCTCTATTTTATGCACAACACATAAATCGGAAGAATTGAAATAAACTTATTTATAATCCCCGACATGACTATGGCTCTCGAGATGAAACAAGTAAAAGAATATTACAAAGCATTACTTTGGCTGAAATTATAAGTAAATAAATTCTTTCTTTGCTATTGATGTGCCTAAAAAGAGGCAGGGAGTTTTCTGACAGACACTCTGGGAAACGAAGACGGTATATCTTCACTAAGTTGTCAAGAAACGATGAGACTGTTTGTCAAGATGTTTTCATTCTTTTTCCGTGTTTCAATTGCGCATAAGGAATGTCTCTACATTCATATTACACATACGGTGAAGGTTTGCAATACTTAAATTAATTTCAGTTGGTTTGATTTTAAACTGTGTTGTGCGCAAAATCGATATTGCTTAATTAATGATGAACCGACAAAAGCACAAGTACATAAACTGGACTATTCGGTACAGTGCTACACTAAGATATGACTGCTAGATTAATGTTCTAAGCAGTTGATTGGGGGTGGGGGAAGCCAGGTAGTTCTTTTCTGAGGAACGCTCAACAAACCGTGAAATGATGCGTCAAGAGATTACCCCTCTCTTTTCCTACACATAAATAGTATACAAAGAATGTATCTATATTTTTATTTCATCTACAGTGAGACTTTATTTCGTTCTAATTTCAATTCCTTTACTTTCAAATTAGAGCATGAATAATTCAACCAGAATACCATTAAATTTAAATGGATCCAATCAGAATGTATCGGAATACCTCATTCTTATTTTTTTATCATTTCTTATCTCAGTTCTCTAGGAATGAATTTCTATAAAGGAAATCCATTCAATAAAAAATGTTTCAATAGGTAATAACTTAATTTTTTTTAAAATTAAGTATATGTAGATAGATAGATAGAGGAAGACGAACACATTTTACATACCCCTCTAAAACCATTCCCCACTTTTTTCTGTATAGTATTTTTCCAGATCTATCATCACACTACCCCTAATCTCTTTCTTTTTCACCCAGAATCAGTCACAATCTTGAGCTGCTTAGTGCTTTATCTTTGATTTAGTGTGAAGGTTTTTAAATGGTTTTTACGACTACACACAACTAACATGATTTTTTTCCAGTAGATAGACATCTGCATTTGATTTCTGTAATAGTTAAGAATTGTTCAATTGTGGATTGAAATTAAATGTGACCAACATCATGGACTCTATGACAGATATTACTAAAGTCCTCTATAAACGGTATATATTTATCAGCTCACCGTTATATTTACTGCTACAGCATGACGATGATGATGATGATGATAGGTTTTTCGTCTATTTGGACGATGAACAAGTAGCTATTCGTTCAGTTGCTCTCTCTACTGTTGAATTAGCGTGAAAGTACTTGGGTATTCCACAGATACCTTTATAGCTTGACACAATATGTAACACAATTGCAAGTCCGGGTTTTAGGTACATATCATCTGAGTGACCTTCACAGCTGCCGTTTACCCAATTTTACTTAGAAGGCTGATATAGTATCAAGGTTATGCTAAAATACACTTGGTTAAGATGCCAAGCAATGGATTAGAACTTACCCAGTGTCTTTTATTCGTGACTTTTAGGCAGAATTCGGAAATATGTAGAAGCTCGTTGGATGGATTATATATGTAATTCAAAGGTTCGACCTTGTCAGATTGTGTCACACGGAATCCACCTGAGAATTACGTTTAAAGTAGACGTTTCTGTAGATTCAGCCTCTTACATGTTAATTTTTGGGCAGGGTGGTTCAGATGAGTGAACAGCTGAAAAGTCGTGGTCGGAATTTCTGGCGGAAAACCATTAAATTGCAAAATTCACGTATAGAAACATAAATGAGATACATACAGATGTTCATATAGTGTATTAATGTTCAATTCGTAAGTATGGCAGACAAAGAGGTTGTTTATTATATATATACACATATGTCAATCCTTTGAGGAACTTCAAGGACCGCAGAACGGTTTGTTAATTTGTCACATTAAATAGACGACATGAATATTCCATGTATCACTAGTAAGTTTCACTACAATAGTATCCATATCAGAACTACCTGTTACGGAGTTGAACTTGCGGTTTCAGTAATCCTGTCACATCTGCATCTCTATAAATATATCAATCTTCCAACAAAAGGAAATGGATTCAAATCTACCAAAACAATTGAAAAATTGTAAATCTGCATTTTCTATCAGTGGAAGAAGTTCTACTGAAAATATACATAGGAGGGACAATTTAGTATGCTTGATGTCATTTCGTAAGATACGAGTGACATAAAAGAAATATATTGTTTCCAGATGGGAACCGAAAGGGAGTGTAAGTTCTTGGCTCACGAGAAAATTATCATCTCTTGGCGACGCTCGTTACTGTAATAATATCAAATCATAGAACTGAGTGAAATAATAATAATAATAATAATAATAATAATAATAATAATAATAATAATAATAATATATAATAATAATAATAATAATAATATTAATAATAATCCTTTCTCCTATAGACAGAAGACTTGAAATTTTGGAGGACGGGACTAGTCGGTTACATTAATCCCATAATAATATTGGTTTCAAATTTTGGTACAAAGCTAGCAATTTTGGGGGAGGGTCTAAATCGATTACATCAGCCCCAGTATTCAACTGGTACTTATTTTATCGATTCCGAAAGGATAAAAGGAAATGTTGACCTCGGTTGAATTTGACTTAGTCATGATAATAATAATTCTTTTACACTATAGGCGCAATGCATGAAATTTTGGGGGAAGGGACCACTTCATTGCATCAACCCCTGTGCTCAACTGGTACTTATTTCATCGACCCCGAAAGGATGAAAGGTAAAGCAGACCTCAGTGGGATTTGAACTCAGAACACAAAGTCGGACAAAATGCCGCTAAACAAGTGAATGCACTTACGATTCTATCAGATCGCCGCCTAAATAGTTACAACTTTTAGCATAAGACCATTAAATTTAGGTGGTGGTGGATACAGTTAACTATATCGATCTCAGTGCTAAGACGGTTCTTACTTTATCGACTTCGAAAGGATGGAAGGCAAAGCTGACCTCGATGAGATTTGAGCTCAAAACCTAAACAGTAGAAGTGGCTATGCATTTAGTCTAATGCACTAACGACTCTTCCAGCATGCGTCTGCACATTAGTAAGGAAATGACTTGTTACTAGTGTCACCATGTGTTAACTACATAGAGATTTTTATAGCCCTTAGCTTGCATCTAATGTATAACAACAGACAAAACAGCAGGAAATTGGAGCTAAGAGACAGCTATTACGTAATGGAGGACGTTTTATGTTGATGCGGTTGCTTAACCTGAGGTCAATTCTGATCATACAAATCTATGCATAAAAAATAAGAACAAATAAAATCTTCGGCTGTGACTACTCAGCTTTTTTTCAGACAGAATATGTCTAACATCACATTAACCTGTTTGTCTTTATTTCAAGATAGGGTGTTATTTTTAGGGAGACATAGCCTTTATTTCTCGGAAGCCAGAAACCCGTATACACGAATCGTCCCTGGCTTGTACTATATATATATAAACATACGCGCGCATACACACACACACACACACACACACACACACACACACACACACACACACACACAACACACACACACACACACACACACACACACACACATAAACACAGAGTGGCGAATTGACAAAATCGTTAGAGCGTCGTAAAAACGCTTTGCAGTATTTGTTCTGAGATCAAGTCCCACTAACCCTGACATTGTCTTTTATCTTTTCAGAGTCGTTAAAATAAAGTGTCATTCAAGTATAAAAATTAATGGTATCGACTAAAACCCTCCCATCAAAATTGTTTGAAACCATCAAAATTGTTAGAAACCATCATTAGATATACGTCAAGAAGGCGGCGAGCTAGCAGAAACGTTAGCACGCCGGGTGAAATGCTTAGCAGTATTTCGTCTGTATTTACGTTCTGAGTTCAAACTCCGCCGAGATCGACTTTGCCTTTCATCCTTTTGGAGCTGATAAATTAAGTACCAATTGCGTACTGGGGTCGATCAAATCGACTGCCCCCGCCTCAAAAAAACTTTCGGGTCTTGTGCCTTGATTAGAAAAGATTATATATATTTCAAGTAGGTGATTAAAACTTTTTAAAAGGTAATGTTTATAGTGTTTAGTCTGCTCTTTCAATGATCTCAGTTCAAAACTTGCCCGGCTTCATTGACTTACATTATTTCAGAAGTGAAACGACTTCTAATTTAGGTATAACGGTGGGGTTTCGAGGGGAGGCGGTAAGGTAACACCATCATCCCCAGGATTTCATCAATATCTTATATTATCGATCCAAGAGGAATGAAAGGCAAAATTAGCCTTGGCGATATTTGAACTCAGAAAGAATAGTGTCTGATTAAGGCAACTGGCTAGCAATCTTTTTAGAAGGGGAAGTCAACACTATCAACTCCAGTACCTAGTTAATACTTTATTTTATCGACCGAGGAAGGATGAAATATAAAGGTGGCCTTAGCAGAATTTTAATTCAGAACATAAAGAGTCAGATGAAATACCACAAAGCATTGTTTGCGACGCTCTAAATATTCTGTTGGCTCGCTGCCCTATTTTCAAGGATAAAATAAATACATGCAGGGTCGAGAAGACAGACTGGATGGCTCTTTTAGAAATTCAGATTGCCATAAACATTTGAAATATTGAATATTGCTCTCAGTATTGCTTTGACACTAGAACGTATGGGTTGGCTGAATCGGTAGACTATCACGACGTATTTAGTTACTTTTAAAAACAAATTCTTGATTCATATCCCACAAACGTTTCTGATTAATTCAGTAATTAATAGTTATGTACTATGGGCAACTTCAGTTTTTCTCCAGACAGTCGTAGCTTTATGCTTATTTTGGAAATATTACACTTCACATCGTGGTGCACATATCTGTTTAGTTTCCCGATCGTTTCTGCAGCTAATACCTCTGAAAAAAAAGGCAGAAATATTATTCTTTATCCGTTATTTGAAAGATTTGTAAATTGACAGCGTGGAGAGGGCAAACATTTATGCATCGGTAAACTTATAATCTACAAAAATGGTTGATTGGGCTTGTGAAGCGCATAAATCGTGAAATCTAGTCCTTGACAAGGTTTTAAATCCTGAATGGTTGAAATCAGTTGATGATACTTAAAGCAGTCTAAATATTTTCTGATATTAATTTACAATTTTGTTCCGCAAAGTTAATGAATAAATCCGTCAGAATTCACCATATTCCACTGTGGAGCAAAGCTGAAGTTAATGTCAGTTGATGTAATCTATAGACTTCATTCTTATGATACTGTTACTGCTGGTTAGTGTAATGTTAACATAGTTAGTTAGATTTATCATATTATCAAGTGCATTTTAAACATAACTATACTGTTTATTTTTAATTATTTAGATATTTCTTTTTGTTTACAAACATAACGAGGCTCACACTATGTTATTCAATATATTCTCTAGCTTTTTGCGAGGTTTAAGACATAAAATACGAATGGAAAAATATTTAGCTTCTATTTCTAGTAAGTCGAGTTCCATGTTGGTATACAGCCATTAGCTCGGTCTATTGCTACAGTTCTTGGTTGTAAACTGGTGGTGACCACCATCCTTCACACGTTTCTTCTTCACTGGTCAGCAGATGGCACTACCTAACTCCATTGTTCTAACTTTGCACTCAGTGAGCACTCTGCTTGTCTTGTGTTCAGTCAGCAAATTTTCTTGCTAGACTAATTATGTTTTTCTTTTTTCGGTTCTCCCCATCTTTCTCTTACACATACACTTTTATTTATATATGTGTATATATATATATATATGTGTGTGTGTGTGTGTGTGTGTGTGTGTGGTGTGTGTGTGTGTGTGTGTGTGTTTGTGTGTGTATGTGTGTATGTAAATAAATAAATAAATAAATATATATATATATTATATATATATATATGTGTGTGTGTGTGTGTCTGTGTTTGTGTGTGTGTGTGTGTGTGTGTGTTTGTGTGTGTATGTGTGTATGTAAATAAATAAATAAATAATATATATATATATATAATATATATATATATATATATATATATATATATATATATATACATATATATTCAGTTTTTACTTACTTGGCTTCTTTTCATCATTTTTTCTTCCTTCCGCCTTTTCATCACCCTCAACTCCACCCCGACTCCTTTTTCTTCCCTTTTCCTCTGTTTTTCATTCTATTTTTCTTCATTTCATTATCAATTCTATATTCAACTCTGTCTTTCTTAGTTTCCGTTTTCTCACCACTAACTATCATCACTACCATCACCCTGTTTGTTCCTATAAAATTCCAATATGGTACCCTCAACTACCATTTCATTTTATCTCACTTTTTTGTTTTTAATTTTACTTTTTTCTTTATTGCCCTCTTCCCTCCGTCTTCTCTACGCCTCCTCTACTCTACTCTTTCTTCAATGAACTAAATGTCCCACTGAGCCTTGAGGGTGCAACAACTGTTCTACAGATGGAGACAAACATTTCATTACATGGAGCGAGGAAGTCGGAATGAGGTAATATGGCATGGATAGTCTAAGTTTACACTTAACTTGGAGCCGTCAACATTCGACATACATACGTACGTACATACGTAAGTACGTAAATACATACACGCATGCATTCACACGTATACAACCGCACTCACACAAACATAGATCTTCGGACAAGATAAGGTTCTAGGGTTTTGTAAGTCTAAATGATCGTAAGTTCAACGTTAGTCTTGTCAATGAATATTGTAACAGTATTCTAAAAAGAATAGGAAAAGAAAGTAAAAGTGAGGTTTGCATTGAATATGTAAACACTAATATTTTATTTACAATTTTATAATACTCAGTTATACTTTAGAAACCTTACACTATATTTTAATGTATATATTTAGAGTTCGCTTCGGTCAAGGCTGACTATATATTTTTCAGCTAAATAGTTCCTGCAATGCTGCAGTTCTGAGCAAGGTCTTTTATTAAAGACTAGCAGTTGCTCATGCATGTCTCTCCTGTCCCTGTAACCGATGGTTTCCAGGGGAAAGACAAAACCGATATAGTTTGACACTAGAACCATCGCAAGGCAAAAAGAGCCGGAACAAATACTGTAAGGTATCTTTTCCAGTACTCTAACAGTTCCACCGGTCCACAACCCTCAATTAGTTTTTTTTTTATTGACCCGATAGGATGAATAGCAAAACAATAACAGTTCTTAATTTAGGTAAAAGGACAGAAATTTTGAGGATAGCCGATTAGTTGATTGCACTAACCTTAATATTTTATTGGTATTTTATTTTATCGACATCGAAAGAAAGAAAATGTTGACCTCGGCAGTATTCGAACTCAGTAGGTAAAAAGCCGGAACAAATACTGCAAAGTACTTTGACTGACGCTCTAACTTTTCTAACAGTATTTAATATGTCATAAGGCGGCGAGCTGGCAGAAACGTTAGGACGCCGGCGAAATGCGTAGCCGTATTTCGTCTGCCGTTACGTTCTGAGTTCAAATTCCACCGAGGTCGACTTTGCCTTTCATCCTTTCGGGGTCGATTAAATGAGTACCATTTACACACTGGGGTCGATATAATCGACTTAATCCGTTTGTCTGTCCTAGTTTGTCCTCTCTGTGTTTAGCCCCTTGTGGGTAGTGAAGAAATAAGTATTTAATATGTCATTGCAGTTCCATTTTTTTTTTCGTAACACTACCTAGTTTGCTGATATTGACTGGAGGATATAGATATTGTCTGAAAAGATCAAGATAAGGGAGTGAAATATGTCTTCGAGATCTGAGAAACAAGAGCTAAGAACAGTTTTATAAGGTTTATAACGTCTTCTACATTAGTTGACAATTATCGGCTATGAAATGGTAAGGAACCATTCATAATCCACTCTTTCTCCTTTAAAATTCTCGCAACAGTAGAGCGATTCACATCGTGTATACCTGTAATGTTTATCATTTTATCATTTCTTCTCTTATTTCACTTCGTCTTATAATATCCAGCTTAAATTTCAACATAACGGTGCGATACTTCTTGATATCATCAACACCACTGGCCCCACTTTTTCGCTTCAGACACAAGTTGTGGCGGTCGATTATTTACATAAACGAAGATGAACAATGATGTCATAGAAAGCCAAAAGTAATTTGCGTTTTGTGTATAAGATGATCTGGAGTTGTTTTTGTCATCTTCTGTGCAGCGAACGCTTAAAGGCTAAAAGTAGCAGTTTTTCAAAATGTATATTTGTTTGCAATTCTAAAAGTTCGCAACTAGAACGTCCATAATTAAACACACACACACAGACATTAAAAGCTGAAAAAATGTTATCAACCGTTACTACAAATTTCATACATCGGATCAGAAACGTGAAATTTCCGTTAGTGAAATTTACAGGAAATTTGATAAAAGGCTTAATTTCATATTGAAAAACGCTTGCTTCCTTTCTTTCTTGACATGTATTTCGACCATAGCATACATCCTAGCACACATACAATACACATTTATATGCGCATATGACGGTATTTCCGCTTTGAAACTTACAATACATGAAACACCTTTAAATTACATATTTAGAACTAGCTTTAAACACAATATATATATATATATTATATATATATATACATATATATATATATAATATATATATATATATATATATATATATATATATATATATACACGCATATACGTATTCACATATTTTCTTTTACTTCTTTCAGTCATTAGACTGCGCACATGCTTGGGCACCGCCTTGCGGAAATTTTTAGTCAAATGAATTGAATAGAGTACTTATTTAGTTAAGACTTATTTTATAGGTCTCTTTTGCCGAACCGCTAAGATATTGGGGAGTAAACACACCAGCACCGGTTGTCAAGCAGTGGTGGGGGACAGACACAAAAACGCACGCGCGCATGCACACACACGTATATATATATATATATATATATATACATACAAACGACGAGCTTCTCCCAGTTTCTGTCTACCAAATCCACTCACAAGGCTTTGGTCGGTCCAGGGCTATAGTAGAAAACACTTGCCCAAGATGCACTGCAGTGGGACTGATTCAGGAACCATGTGGTTGGGAAGCAAGCTTCATACCACTCTACCACCTCTGTTTATATACATAAAACAGAAACATATACGCATATATACGTAAACATATATATGTATGAGTGAATAAATATGTATACAAGTGTATGTGTATGAGACAAAAAAAACCAGGAAGATTAAGGAGAAAAGAACTCATACATCTCTTTCAATTTATCTATTGTGATTACTTCAGTCTGTGTATCACGCCCCCATAAATATCTGCCTAGCCAGTGGTTTGTGTACTTCCTACATCTGTTTGAGTTTAACGGATTTTCGGGCTAACATGTATTACAAATGAAATATAATTTATGTCAAATAAATACATTATACAAACGCGCTTGCGTGCTCACACAGACACACACACAACACACACACACACATGTATATTCCTTGAAATGTGTTAGTATTATTCCTGTTACTATAAATATGCTCATATAAATAATCTAATAAGCTGTCAATCATATGCTAGTTGTGTACTTCACTCACATTAAATATATTTTACATGCCTGCACTATATAGTCGTACAAATAGAGATAAATCATATGTATATCGCTAGATTGAATATAAATCAAGAATAGTCATTATATAATTAACTACAATACAGATAGATAGATAGATAGATAGATAGATAGATAGATAGATAGATAGATAGATAGATAGATAGATAGATAGATAGATATATGACGTAGTTTTGGTGTAGTGACTTTGTCTTTCATCTTTTCGGGGTCGATAAATTAAGTACCAGTTACGCACTGGGGTCGATGTAATCGACTTAATCCCTTTGAACGGCGGTGCATCAGCATGGCCGCAGCCTTGAGCTGAAACTACAGAAAAAATACCAGTTATAATATGCTATTTTGTAATAAATTTGTTCAAATTAGGAATAAATATTCTCTGTATACGTGGCAATAAGCTTGAAAGTGTTTTTTTTCTTTGCATGAATGTTGAAATAATTGAACATTTAATACACAAACTATGTACCATCATTGCTTGTTGCTAAACATAATCAACGATCCCGCCCCTTTTTATCTTCTCTTGCTTGCCATGCAAGACTCTGTCGAACACCCTCTGCAAAAAAGTTAATCTCCACATCTACAATCAGCTGGAGCTCCCTTAATCTCCCCATTTTCCCCACCAATCATTCACCTGCAGGCGTTCAAGCTAAACATCACCTAATCGACTGTCTGAGACAACAAGCAACGGCTATAGTTACATCTTTTGGTTTCCCGGTTTAAACAAAAGAAAACATCTATAAGTAATATATATTGATTAACGGTCTTTGTTATAGATCATCAATTTGTATTTTGGGAATAAGTGACAAATGATCCAGAAGCAGATTAAGGCCAACCGATATCCTTAACTACAGCTTAATGACGGGCATCCTACGACTCTTCCATTGTTTGACTGACAAGGTGTCAGGACATTAATGTTCAAAGTTGTATGATACATTAAAAATGCAGTTTTCTACCTGTCATTCCACTAGACCAAGCCCTATAACTATATTAAGTATAAACTATAATTCAAATTATATTTATATAACATTAATAACAGCAGGCAATATAAACAAATTATTTACTTATAGCTAGGCCTAGAAACAATGCAAATTTTAAACATAATTTTATTGAGTGCTGGTTCAGCTACATCCCTTCTCCTGGTGCTATAAGCAATCCTGTTATCTTTAATGCAGTTCTAGTGCTACTCTATTGTAAGTTAAATTTTTGAACAAGTTGGAATATTTTTCAGTGCTGGCAGTGAAAACAAAAGTAGAGTTTATCCGTATCTTTCTAGAATACTGCATAGTACTCAAGCTAACGAGATAGTTTCTAGGTGATCATTCAGCTTGCTAATTATAGCAGCTAAATATCCCTCCAATCATAACTTACTGTCTTAAAACAAGTAGAAAACATTGGATCCTGGTTATACTGATCAGGTACTCTATGTCGAGAAACAAAGTCGGGATCATTACAACTGGATAGTTCGTGATCATATATTTGTTCAACCCGGCTCGACTTGGAGCTAAACAACAACACCACTGACTACTATGCAGCATCTGTTTTTCGATTCGACCTTTTGACTTATATATCAAAAATCTTGTCTTCTGAAAACCTTGTTTTGTATGTTGTATGTATGCAATCAAACCTCCATACAGAAGCGAAATGTCTTCGCTTCCTTCTTTCAATAATGTATACTATAAGTAAAGTAATTAACAGATACATGCATTAAAATATATATAGGCGTAGGAGTGGCTGTATGGTAAGTAGCTTGCTTACGAACCACATGGGTCCAGTTTCAGTCCCACTGCGTGGCACCTTGAGCAAGTGTCTTCTACTATAGCCTCGGGTCGACCAAAGCCTTGTGAGTGGATTTGGTAGACGGAAACTGAAAGAAACCTATCGTATATATGTATATATATGTGTGTGTGTATATGTTTGTGTGTCTGTGTTTGTCCTCCCCCTCAACATCGCTTGATAACCGATACTAGTGTGTTTACGTCCCCGTAACTTAGAAGTTCGGCAAAAGATACCGATAGAATAAGTACTAGGCTTACAAAGAATAAGTCCTGGGGTCGATTTGCTCGACTAAAGGCGGTGCTCCAGCATGGCCACAGTCAAATGACTGAAACAAGTAAAAGAGTATATATATATATATATATAAGTGTATGTGTGTGTGTGTGTGTGTGTGTGTGTGCGTGTGTGTGCGTGTAGCTGGATGCTGAAGTTAAGTTCATTAAGGGGCGTGAACGCTGTGTTTATTTAGGTTAGATAACTTGCTTAGTAAGTATATTTGAGTTGGAAACGTCAATGTTAGCTTAATAGATTGTGGTATTTATTGAAGATATCAAGTTATCAATTACTTTATTAATATTGTTTTTGTCTTTCCTGCTGTACTCTATACTTCGAGAATCATATCTATTCTTCTCGCCGATAATCCCAGATAAACGCCGCACACCGGTGCATCTTATAGCAGCAGAGAACTTCAAATAAGGAAGATTCCCTTGTCACCGCGTAGCAGGATCTAATATTTGAGTTTTGAATTTGCAGTATTAATATTTTGTTCCTTTACCACCCCTCGCTATGTCTTGCAAGCACACGCGGACACGCACACACACGCACACACACATACACACGCACACAAACACACACACACTCACACACACACACATCCGCACACTCACTAATTTATCCCTACACCTTTTTTTCTTTCCCACCACATTCCCTCTAATATATATCTAGATGTGCTGGTTAAGAAAATACGTCATTACAATATCAGTAATGATTTTATCTTTATGAAATCCACCCTTGACTTAAGTAGTTTAGGATGAATCTCAAAAATATCCTCCTACCTCAAGCCCATTACACCAATGCTGGTCGTGTTTTTTATGCTTTTTGTTTTTGTGCTTGTTGTATTTGCTTTAATTGTAGTTGAATAATTTATCTTTAATCTATTTAATTTTCTCGGTTTTTATTAAATTCTGGGTCAGAAAAGAATATATTTTGCACTAATACAATTAGTTTTTACATGTATAACATATTCTGGAGGCGAGAGTTTGGTAGTGTTTGAATGTTTCACGTGACAGTCAGTGAGCAAAGAAGAGAATTTCGGAAGGGAGGAGTTCGGCGGAAGTACTGAAATAGTGGTCAGTTTAAAATTTACTTAAGATACGTTGTGGTTGTTTAGAAGTGGGAACATGAGTAAAGTGAAGGATCAGTACAGTCTCATTAAGTTTGAAGAAGTCGAGCTGACTGTATCACAGAAGTTAAAAGGAAAATATGACTTGACTGAGTCTATAAATATAAGGTGATTAACGAAGCGAATTAATGATAGTTTCATTAATTAGAAAAGAACACAGTAATGGAATATACACTTTAACCAATAATAATAAACGACAATAATACCTAGACTTAATACCAGATCCATGGCTCACAACTTTCCCCAAGTCTGCAATTTTCATCTCTGAACAAAAATAACCAAAATAACAGATCAAGAGTTGCGTTAGAAAGTCATTTACTTTAAAGTACACAGTAAAGTGTTTCTCGCTGTTCGTTCGCCAGAGATTTAGTTTTTCTTCTTCGGCAAGACTAAATAGTATTTTCTGCTTTACGTCATCTCTATTCGTTAGACATATAGACACAGAATATTTTGATAAAGAGATTAATTTATATATTTAAATTATTCAATGCCATAACGCAGCGAAGACACAATAGCTTCGCCTTTTAATGATCGAAAGTATCAATCAGTGTGTGATCAGCCACCTATGGATCTTCAAAATAGAAAAAAGCTCACCAAGGAAAGTTTTATTTATGCAACTTCCTCATCGCAGCTATCAAGCATCTCTCAACCCCCACCGATACGTAATGGGGATACTAAGATAGAAACCACATGTTTTATCAATATAATAACATCCTGCCTCGTTGAATTAATATATTAATAGAGAGTCAGGGATTTAGAAGAGAGAGTATAATCAACTTCAATACATGACGGGTACGTATCTTATCAACCCCAGATGGATGAAAGACAAAGATAATTCCACTTAGATTTGAACAGAGAACGTAGGGAGACATCTTTAAGTATCTTTTATCTTTAACTTGTCTTAGTCATTAGACTGCGACCATACTAGGTCATTGCCTTGAAATATTTTTAGTTGAATGTACCGACCACAGTATTTATTTTTTTAAAGCCTGGTACTTATTCTATTGGTTTATTTTGCTGAACCGCTAAGTTATGGGGACATAAACACACCAGCACTGGTTGTCAAGCGGTGGTGGAATGGTACAAACACAGAACCAAAACACACACACTCACACAAAGATATAGAAACACATATAAACGACGGGCTTCTTTCAGTTTCCATCAACCAAGTCCGCTCACAAGGCTTTGGTCGGCCCAAGGCTATGGTGAAAGACACGTCCTCAAGGTACCACGCAGTAGGGCTGAACATCGAGCCATGTGGTTGGGAAGCAAGCCTCTTACCACACTCCTCTCCTCATACTTAAGAATATCTGAGAATAACAGCAATAATGATCATTTCATTTAGATATAGTTGGCTCAAGAAACGGATGCCCATGATCCAGGATCAGTTCATCTGGTATTGTTACATCGCCCGCTTAAATGTTAATGAAATGTTGGATTTGAGCGCATAACCAAGAGGGATTAAATGTATGTATACAGACATCTCCGTAGCTCTTAGCCTTGATATTATAACTACCAATATTATTAATAGTGTTCAGCATGTGGACTCAATAATAATTGTCGGTCTCCATATGGTCTTAATATTAACACTTTTTCAACAATTGTTTCTTTTCTCGCAGAAGAATCACGAATTATTTTACTGTTTATATGTTATCAACAATTAATCTCATTTCTAAAGTAGGGTAGGATAAAAATATTCCTCAATATTACTTCTATTTTTACACCTTATTTTGATATCGATGCCATATGTCTTTGTTTCATACACTGTTGAATCATAAGCTGGCTAAGTTGGGACGTTATACTTTCCAAAACACATATATTGTATTCTGCTTCCGGATATAACGCTTCGTTTTAAATACATCATCCAGCTTTGCACCTACTATCTAACTCCTGGTTCTTTGATATTGCTGCAGTGTTTTTAATCTTATCACAGTTGACTGTCTACGCTATTTAGGTTATAAAGGAATCTTTTAAAAATCAGATGTTTATGTGTAACACGTCATCGTTTCATATTAAGAAAAACTGTTCGTTATAATAAACCCTATGGGAGTGAACTGCAAAATTATTATATTCTGCACCTACAGCTGAAAATAATATTAGTTAGCATGTATCTATGTATATTGTTTAAGGTACAATAACGCATGTATTATATACATCTTCCTGTGCTGTCAGTTTAAATATTTTGTTGGACATTGAAATGATAATTAGACAGTTACGCAGGTGAAAACATTTAATTATTATAACAATAAAATATATTAAGATATGGCAAAAGAAAATATTAATATCATTTTCATCTGCAAGTCCGGAAGATAAGAATTTTGCAAACGAAATGCTGCTAAGCATTTTGCCCGGCATGTTAACAATTCTGCCAGTTCGCTGCCTTAGTAATAATAATAACTCTTTCTAATATAGGCACAAGACCTGAAATTTGAGGGAGGGGGTGGGTCGATGTAATCGACCCCAGTGCTCAACTGGTACTTGTTTTATTGACCCTAAAAGGATAAAAGACAAAGTCGAATCTGGCGGAATCTGAACTTAGAACGTAACGACGGACGAAATACCGCTAAGCATTTTGTCTGACGTGCTAACGAGTCTTCCAGATCGCCGCCTTAATAACAATAATAATAACCCTTTCTACTGCATGCACAAGGCCTGAAATTTGGGGGTACGGGATGAGTCGATTACATCGAACCACTAAGCAACTGGTACTTATTTAATCGACCCCGAAAGTATGAGAGGCAAAGTCGACCTCGGCGGAATTTGAACTCAGAACCTAAAAACGGATGAAATGCCTCCAAACGTTTTACTGAGTGTGTTAACGATTCTGCCAGCTTGCCGCCTTAATAAGGATAATAATAATAATAATAATAATAATAATAATAATAATAATATTATGGCTTCTGATCTTAACTGATTGGAAGTGTTATCATGTACATTGTTTTGTCTTGGTATAAAAGATGGGCTACAGCAAATATTCTGCTCAATACCACACATTTGCTTGTCAGTTGTTTGACTTTCACTAGTTGAGCATGTCCCTTAGTGGCTGACGATATGTGCATCTCTGATCACGAGCAGAAGTAGTGGGGGAGCATCATAGCCGTGTGTTGAAAGGGATTCTTTGGGGTTTGAATAATTCACCTCTGGAAACATGGGTGTTTCGTTCAACATCCGTAAACAACCCTTATTCAGGGACCTTTCGTGTGGGATGGGTTACTCGACCTGAAGAAAATTCGGCGGAATTTGAACTCTGAACGTTGCAACGGGCGAAATACCGCTAAGTATGCTAGCGATCCAGCATGCTAATAAAAATAATCTTTTCTATTATAGACACAAGGCCTGAAATTTGGAAGAGGGGGATAGTCGATTACATCGACCCAGTACTCAACTAGTACTTAATTTATCGACCCCGAAATGATGAAAGGTAAAGTCGACCTAGGGGCTAAACACAGAGGGAACAAACAAGGACAGACACACGGATTAAGTCGATTATATCGACTCCAGTGTGTAACTGGTGCTTATTTAAACGACCCCGAAAGGATGAAAGGCAAAGTCAACCTCAGCGGAATTTGAACTCACAACGTAACGGCAGACGAAATACCTATTTCTTTATTACACACAAGGGGCTAAACACAGAGGGGACAAACAAGGACAGACATATGTATTAAGTCGATTACATCGACCCCAGTGCGTAACTGGTACTTAATTTATCGACCCTGAAAGGATGAAAGGCAAAGTCGACCTCGGCGGAATTTGAACTCACAACGTAACGCAGACGAAATACCGCTAAGCATTTCGCCCGGCTTGATTATTATTATTATTATTATTATTATTATTATTATTATTATCATTATTATTATTATATTATTATTATTATTATCATTATTATTATTATTATTATTATTAATAATAATAATATAATAATAATAATAATAATAATAATAATAATAATAATAATAATAATAACGAAAATGGCGTTTCGTGTATTATACATACATTCATATTTCTTTGCACGCATACATAAAAAGACAAAGGCAAACATACATAGATTCCCACTGTGTGTGTGTGCGTGTGTGTGCGCGTGCGTGGGTGCGTGCGTGTGTGCGTATACACACGGAAAGTGTGTTTGCTCCATGTTTGTCTAAAAGTTGCAAAAACAAAACAGTTTATGTCACGTAACTTAGTAGTGCATCAGTTATTGTCGGTAAGTACTTGACATTAAAGTAAGTACTACGGTCGATATAACTGACTAAAATCCCTGTAGCGCGATAGTGTCAGTAAAAGACTGAAAAAAAAGCAGTATATCATGTATTTATACATGTATTCCTGAATATACAAATTAGCTCATCTATATCTACACACACTCGCACTCACTCATTCACTCCCTCACTCACTCACTCACTCACTCACTCACTCACTTACTCACTCACATATTCATTCACGCACTACACCTTTATCTTCTACACAGTTTAATCTGAAAACCAAAGTATCAACAATGAACACATGCGCTTATAAATGCAAGGGAGGTAACTCCCATTGCTAATTTGCGTTCTCTGTAGTTTATCCTGAGTTAACTTTCTTACTTTTACTTGCCCCTAGCTTATATATTTAAAGACATTTTTTTTCGTAACTCGTAATTATATACCACTAGACACACACACACATACACATATATGTATGTATGTATGTATGTATGTATGTATGTATGTATGTATGTATGTATGTACACATACACAAAAGCACGCATGCACAAGACAGCGGATTTGTTAGTTATAGCGTCAGGTAGAATACATTTTGATATTCTTTCCAGCGGCGAGCAGGCAGAATCGTTAGCACACAGGGCAATATGCTTAGCAGCGTTTCGTCCATCTTTACGTTCTGAGTTCAAATTCCCATGAGGTCGACTATGATTTCATCGTTCGCGCTCAATAAATTAAGTACCAGTTAGGCACTAAGGTCGATATAATCGACTCACCCCACCTCCTAAGCTGCTGGCTTTGTGCCAAAATATGAAACCAATATTCTTTCCAGCTCTCGACACTACGATTTCTAATTCTGCTGTGCTCCATTTTATTATTAATCTTTTTTATTGAACCTTTCTAGGTCGATAATAGTAATTACCAGCCCGACTATGGAAGAGTTCTCTCTTCCTCCAGCTGTAACACTTTGGATATCCTGCTTGATCAACATTCAAAAGGGAGTTTGTGTCAGCTCACAGTTACGTAGGCATTTAAAACAATTAATGAAAACATAGTCCATTCTATTGAATATTTTTTTACTTACGGGAGTGTTATTTATACATAGATTCTTAGATAAATGTGTGAGTGTGCGTGTATGTGTGTGTGTGTGTGTGTGTTAGTGAGAGAGAGAGTTTGTGTGTGTATGTCCGCGCGCGTGCGTGTGTGTGTAAAAGGTATCGTATATCAATATGTATGTGTTCCTTTATACTCAGTAGTATATAGGAATTTGCGTGATCATATTGAAAAGACACACGCGTACCCTCACTCACCTTTCTTTAAGATATGTATATTCGCGTGAATGTAATAAAAAAAAACATACAAATTAATTATAGGAAAATAATTATCAGTAAATCCTTTTTCAATCAAATTTATAATGTTACAGCATAGTTCTAGTGTCGTAGAGTGGCTGGGATATAATTTGACTGGGAAAGTAAAAAAAAACATCGTTTATATATATATATATATATATTAAACATATTATAAATATATTTTAAAATATATTTATAATACATTATATATAAATATATGGGCTGATTACAGAGTGCTCATAGAGAGCCTAGGCGATAAAATATAGAGTAGAAAAAACTGAAAACAGTTTAGGCAATCAAAAAGATTCCCTAACGCATAAATGAAATCATCCAACCACAGTAGATGAAGCATATATATTTATACACATCAGTATAGATCATGCGTGTACAGGCATAAAGATTCTCCAACAGTATAAAAAATATAGAACCAAACATACAGAAAGATAAAGAAGATATATAAAAATACATATTAAATTACATACAAATAAAAATTACATGTAAGGAGTTATGTGTGATAAATATGGGAGGTGCAAAATGAGTGAGTGGTTGACATACATACATACATACATACATACATACATACATACATACATACATACAAACATGTGTGTGTGTATCAGTGTGTTTGCTCTAGTACTTTTCATTAATAAGTAGTATTCTCAAGAAGATGAGGGAGTCTCTACGTTGTAGCTGGGCCTGTTAATAATACTAGGCAAATCATTAACTACTGCCGTAAAAAAAGGAAAGCTACATTAGAACATTTACTTCTAGATAACTCTAACAGATAGGAAGGATGTGCTTTGATCATGGAATTGCTCGTCCATGGTTGATACTTGGCTACACAACATGTAACGTTCTAAATTCGCCCACTGAGCTCTAGTGACACTATTAAAATTTTTCAGATTTATGGTGATTCCCAAGATAATAATAAAGTCATTTCTCGTTGAAATAGCCTAAAGTTATTTTTGATGTCAATAAGTCAAGCTATAGAAAAAATTATTTATAAATTCATCGCGTTGATACAACTGCGAACTATATTTTTCATAGCTCCTACTTACATTAGGTCAAGTCATTGGTAGTTAAGTATCATTAGTTAACTAAAACACTTATATATGTTTAGACGTATTGCTTGTAATTGCTTTTGCGTTAAATGTGTTAACACCAATATATAGTTGTGTGAGTATGGCGTCATAGAATCATTTTCCTTTTTCCCTACGTCGAAAATAGTACAACTCTATATAAAAGTGGTCTTTTCATCACAAACCCCACATTTACGGTGAAAGTGAAACCACGTTGAAGAAATCAGAATAATACCGAAACATGTCCAATGTTGCCTCCTATAATTGGTGGGAAAATCAAAATATTATTCATTGACAAGCATTGTTTGTGTTTTGTTTTCTTATTGCATAAATATTTTTAGTTAACTGCTGAATGACCCATCAATTAAATATGTTAACATTAACCCAGGAACAGAAAACTGTTATAGTTTCGTATTCAAATTTTATTACACGTAATTACAAACCGAACATATATACTCACGCTCAATCATGCACGTTTTGTATCTCCCTTTTTATTACTCTTACGTTTTCCAAATACCCTTACAAATAAATGTGTGAGAAAAATAAGTTATTAAACAAATCTATCATCGGTTTGTGGCCATAAGATATATGCATGAGTATATATACTCTTTTACTCTTTTACTTCTTTCAGTCATTTGATTGCGGCCATGCTGGAGCACCGTCTTTTAGTCGAAGAAATCGACCCCGGGACTTATTCTTTGTAAGCTTGGTACTTATTCTATCGGTCTCTTTTGCCGAACCGCTATGTTACGGGGACATAAACTCACCAACATCGGTTGTCAAGCGACCGGAGGGAGACAAACAGACACAAAGACAGACACACATATATACATATACATATATATATATATATATGACGGGCTTCTTTCAATTTTCGTCTACCAAATCCACTCACAAGGCTTTGGTCGGCCCGAGGCAATAGTAGAGGACACTTGCCCGAGGTGCCACGCAGTGGGACTGAACCCGGAACCATGTAGTTGGGAAGCAAGCTTCTTAATACACAGCTTCTTACCACATAGCCACTCCTGCGCCTACACATCTATGCATGCATATACACGGGCGCACACACACTATAAAGTTTTCGACATTATAAAAATATATCGACCTAAAAGAGAATTGTATTACCCACAGAGAATTGAGTAGACGTTGTACAAAATTGTGTATTGCTTTTTGCACTCGCAATTTTAAAACCTCCGTCAGTATCTATGGAAATTTAATCTCCTTGCAATTCAATTAATATTTAAGCTTTCTGTGCGGGTCGTTGAGATTTATATACGACTTCTAATACACTATAAGGCTATATGGTCTTCGTACTATTTATTTTAAAACAGAGATGAGAAAAAGTCTCACTCGCTAACGATTTTGCTTGTGTCTTCCAATTTAAAGCAAATCACTGACGAAGGTTAAGTCTCAACAGCAAAAAATAATGTAATACCATTTTCATATCTGTATATTTGTAAAATTAAATGTTTATTCTTGTTTTTTTTTCTGTGCAGATGTGCCTATGTTACCTTGAAACTAAAATAGTTTTACGCCTTTGGTTTAAAACGCTGTGAACGCATAACCGAGAAGCATAAACTCACTCTCTTTTCAAAGCGAGTTTATGTTGATTTATGATGCTTTATAACTGAAATTTGAGCATTTGTTACACCGGGTTCAAGTTCGATGAAAATGAAATTACACATTTTAGGCCATGGTTTTGAAAACCCCGATTAGTTATATTGTAAGATATTTAAGAAATTAAAGTATTCTCCTAATTATAAACTCTTAGACTAATCAATTTTTTTAGTATTTTCTAGTACATGATAGTTGAAGAGAATTGAGACGACCCTACTCAATCGAACAACATACCTCCGTACTTTTATTGCATGGAACATATCTTTAAAACTTCGTGAACGAAATAGAAGAGCGATGTCTGCGAGCATTAGATATAACAGTGTCAAAATATTCAGTGACAAGATAAAATGTTTTAAACCTATCAGTTTCGGTTTCAGAAAGAAATGTGAGCTTTTGATATTTCTCATGAAATACTTTATCGAGTGAGTAAAATCTGAACGATACAAAAGCAACAAATATATAACCTCTTCAATTCAGAACACTAGCCACATTTCTGGACAGGAAAAATGAGGGCAACTATTTGAAACGCGTAAAGCGTTACTGGAGAGATACATATGATTCTTTTATTTTCTTACTTCTTTTTTAACAAATACGGAATTCACTGTTGTCCTGTTGGCTTTTCACAAATGTGTAAGCATATGTGTGTGTGTGCGTGCGCATTTACATGTGTGTACATATATGTTTTTCATATTTCATATTTACAAGCAATGAAAGATTGATACCTTTAAATACTACAAAAAATAGCAAATAAATCGCTGATAGATTGTACGTTTTAAATAACAAAAAGAAGATACTCGTATTTCATGTCGCTATTAAAAAAATTCCAGTGAAAGCAAAAGCAATTTTACCAGTGAACTAAATAGGAAAGTGAGATGTTATAAATACTTCCTTCGAAGCGTTTTCGTTTCGTGTCAGTAATCTGTAAAATACAACTTTAATCCATATTGACAAATAAATTCTTCTTTAAATTTGCTTATTCATTTTGTGCGCTATAGCATTTAAGTAACATGTGATACGGTATCCTGCATCATATATATATATACATTTCGTCCAATATTTGTGGACTGCCATATTAGCTTGGCGATAACTATTAATATCCAGTACCGCTGCCAAAGTCTCCTTTAGAGAGACTTAGTAATAATAATATTTCTCTCTCTCTCTCTCTCTCTCTCTCTCTCTCTCTCTCTCTCTCTCTCTCTCTCTCGCTCTCTCTCTCTGTATATATATATATATATATATGTGTGTGTGTGTGTGTGTGTGTGTGTGTGTGTGTGTGTGTGTGTGTGTGTGTGCGTGCGTGTATGTATGTATATATGTATATTGCAATGTGGAAGGTGTTTGTAGGCCATTTAAGAACGCACAAAAACCGTTAGATTCCCTTCAACGTTTAAATTTCATTGGTGTCAAAATATCTTCGTCACTTTGAAACCGCGACTTGTTCTTAAATGGCTTTTTTTCTTTCTCTCTAGTTTCAGCTCAGAGCTGCGGCCATGCTGATGCACCGCGGTTTTGCTACACCGTTATTACTAAGAGCCTCCTCTAATATGTGGCACTTGGTGAAGAATGGAGTTTTATATAGCTACTCTCATTTGCACCTCTTGCCGTGAGGTAGGTTCATCTGGGACTCTCGACAGGAAAAGGTCCAGCTTTGATTTAAAAACCCCTACATCTACTTTGTGCAGGTTCCTCAGACGCTTTGGGAGAATATTAAAAAGCTGTGGGCCCTTGAAACCCAGGCTGTTGCAGTAAATGGTCCTGAAGCGCGATGGCGTTGCTGGGATCTTTGGCACTATGCAGTGTCGTCACATTCTGGCATTGGTGTAGCTTTCAATGCCAAAATTTGTCACAATTCCTTCCAGGATCTTCCAGATATATATTACTGCATACCTCTCCAGTCTTCTCTCCAGGGAGTAGAGACTTAGCTGTTTCAACCTTTCCCAGTAGCTCAGCTGTTGCAAAGAGACGATCTTCTTTGTGAATCATCACTGGATTGCTTCAAGGTCCGCTGTTAATTTCACACTGGTGGATGACCATATCTGTAAGCAGTAATCCAGGCGGTTGAGGACGAATGTCCACCAGAGGACCATCATGGTTTCCTTATCTCTGGTTCTGAATATTCTTAGGATCCATCCAGCCAGTCGTCTGCATTTTGTCGCCATCCTGGTCATGTGCACTTGGAAAGAGGTATCATCACTCATGTCGATACCCAGGTTCCTCACTGATTTAGGCTCTGGGATTGAAATTCCCTGTAGACCGGTGTACCCTGTAAGTTTCATATTCAGTTTTGGTTGCTTGTAATGCAGGGCTTGGAATTGTTCAGCATTAAACTGCATATTATTATTCTCAGCCTATCTGTAAATTGAGTCCAACTCCTGCTGCAGGTGTGCAACATCGTTGTTGTTCTGTATTTTCTGCGAGACTTTCGTATCATCTTCATAGCTTGCAAGGGTGGCTATCCGAACACTTGAGGGCATATCTGGCTTACAAACATCTTCCACGTTGCAATTGTTTTTGTTTCAGCACATGATCTCAGATCAAGTCACTTGCCATGCAAGTACACCTCCATAATATATGTGTGTGTGTATATGTATGTATATGTATACATATATATATATACATGTATATATATTTATATATATATATACATAAATATATATACATATACATATATATATACATATATATATACACATATACATATACTTACATATATATATACTTACATACATACATATATATTTACATATATGTATACATACATATACATACATATATACATATATAAATACATACATATATAAATGCATGCAGATATATATATATATATATATATATGTATATATATGCATACATACATATATATATGCATATATATATATACTTACATATATATATATATATATATATATATATATATATACTTACATATATATATATATATAATATATATATATATATACTTATATACATACACATATATATCACGGGATCACGTGACCGACCAGGCCATCAGATGTTGCTACACATCGCTGGTCACAATGCGCTTCGCATTGTTTTAGCCTTCAAATGACGCCACCCCAGTGGCTAAACAACCAGGCCAATATATATATATATATATATATATATATATATATATATACAGCGGAGTGCACAACAAAACATCAACGATCTGACTGTCGCCTATACTCTTGAGAAGAGATGCCCCTTAGTCTTTTATACCAACCAGGCTCGTTCGAATTAGCTCCAGTTGCTGGGTAATTTTTCTTTCCTTTAAAAATATTTTAGAATGGAAACTTTTCATAGATTGGAATTTAAATCTTAATCTCTATAGAAATTTAATGTTTCAAGAAAACATTGAATTTGAATTACTTTAAATTTTTACGATCAGAGATAACAACTCGGGCTGTAACTTCTGAGTCCGAGTCAATCGCATGTGAATGATGTCGAGAGAACGTTTGCTACGAATGATATTTTTTGACAAAGGGCACCTCTAAGACGAACGCAAAACGCTGAACTGCGACAAACAACGGCAGTAATTTTATTCAGCTGAATATATGTCATTGATTGGTTGAAATTACCTAAATACGACAACTTTAAAATGAAATAACTTCGTAAATATAAACTTTTCTCAAAAACGCTAAGAGTAAAAAATATTTTATATGACATATTCTACCAGTATACGAAGTTTGAAAGTGTTTATTTACAAAAAAATATTTTCTAAATTTGCCGGTCGAAAGGTATAGATCCAAAAACCTTGTTGCTATATACGGTATGCTCTGCCGTTTTATGTTTATGTCTGGTAATTTAATTGTTCCACAAACAGAAATCGATGAAATAAACACTGCGGTTGATATAATTGACAAAGGACTTTTGAAGGCGTTTCCCCCAATGATTGAAGTCCAATAACTAAAACCAGTAAACGATACATAGACACACTGACTGACTGACAAAGAGACAAATAGACAGATATAGGTATGATACTCAGTATCATACCTATATCACAAATAATGAATATGAATATTAAAACATGCAACAATCTATATATATATATACAGACAGTATAATACATAAATTCCAAATTCCTGGCAGTATGAGATGGGTATCAATCTAACGTTTTTACGCTTTTACGCCTTGTTCAGATTTCGGTTACCTTCGCTCTTCATGGTACCGATAAGAAATATTCCAAGCTATTTATAAAAATGCCCTCTAACATTCACAAAGTTGTGCTAATCTTTTACGTATTGTTGTAAATTTGGTAACCGTGAAAACATTATCAGTAAACAAGAAAATTATATATATTGACATATTCACTATTGCAAAGATCTCTCTCCCTCTCTCTCTCTCTCTCTCTCTCTCTCTCTCTCTCCTCTCTCTCTCTCTCACACACACACACACACACACACACACACACACACATACATACATACATACATACATACATACATACATACATACACACATACACACATACACACACACACACACACACACACACACACACACACACACACACACATATATATATATATATATATAGAGAGAGAGAGAGAGAGAAGAGAGATGTTTAAAGCATATGTAGTCTTAATGTGCCGTTACAACTCAGCTAATGTACATATCATTTTTACTACCATGATGAACTGTTTCATTTACGTTTGAGCCCTTATTAGAATACGTTTAAATTCCGAAGATGCTAAGAAGAAACTTTATACAGCCAAGCCGAAGAAGCATATTACTAACATGGTGATGTGTTAGTTTGTATGTCGGTGTTAGAAACACTGCTAAAAATTATTAATACTGGAATACACAATAAAAATTCTTTAAGTTGATTATACAACTTTCACTAACACACATACACACAAACTCTTTCACTCTCTCTCTTTCTCTCTTTCTCTTTGTTTCTCTCTCTCCCTCTCTTTATCTCTCTCTCACGCTCTCTGTCTGTCTGTCTCTCTCTCTCTCTCTCTCTCATACACACACACACACACACACGTAAGTGTGGTTGAAGTCAAATTTATTATGAAGGACAAACTAACTGGGACTTCACAAAATATACACGCAAACAAAAATGCATATCAATATCCATCAGTATATATATATATATATATATATATATATACATATATATATATATATATACAAATGCGCGCGTGTGCGCTGTGTGTGTATACATGCATGCATACCTATATAATACATAATCCTGCAGCGGGTGACATTTGATGACTAAAAAGTGTTCGGCACTACAATTAGTTCTTTACAAGGATCGCACTGTTGATATTTATCTTGTATATCTTACTATCTCCTTTCTATTCCACTACATTGCAACATTATATATAACTTAAAGACGCTGGCATATACACACACATGCACGCATACACATACCTACAATATATATATATATCGGCGCAGGAGTGGCTGTATGGTAAGTACCTTGCTTACCACCCACATGGTTCCGGATTCAGTCCCACTGCGTGGCACCTTGGACAAGTGTCTTCTACTATAGCCTCGGGCCGACCAAAGCCTTGTGAGTGGATTTGGTAGACGGAAACTGAAAGAAGCCCGTCGTATGTGTGTGTGTGTGTTTGTGTGTGTCTGACAACCGATGTTGGTTTGTTTATGTCCCCATAACTTAGTGGTTCGGCAAAAAGAGATTGACAGAATAAGTACTAGGCTTATAAATAATAAGTCCTGGGGTCGATTTTCTCGACTAAAGGCGATGCTCCAGCATGGCCGCAGTCAAATGACGGAAACAAATAAAAGAATAAAAGAATGTATATTTATATACACACATAAATACACAAACATACATACATACATACATACATACATACATACATACATACATACATACATACATACATACATACATACATACATACATAGAGCCATCACGTTTAATTAAATAAAGTGAAACTGGAAACTGAAATCTCTGCGAATAGATAAGCTGAAACATAGTAATATATTTTATCATTCTCTTTTAATCTTATTTTTCCCCCGGTGAAAAATGGAATGTTTCTTCTCTCTACCTCTTCCTCCCTTAAAAATATCACATCTGCCATTCGTTAGAAGGTAATTTAATTAGACATAAATACTGCCGTTTGAACTGTTCCCTTCACACTAAATATTTACTTAGTAACCAGTGCCAAATTTCATTGTTCAGAAATAGTTATTAAACGGTTAAAGTAATGATATGTAAAATAAGTTTAATGTAAAAGTTTATACTGCATTTTAAAGTTAAATCAGTGTTGTCGTTAATACGGAAAAGACCAAGGATACGATTCTGAAAACAGATACGAAAAAGAAAAGAAAAAGAAAGAAAAAGGATTTGACATAGCAAAACACTAAGACATCTGATAAGGCTGCTTCTCAGTAAGCAGGAAATATGAAAAGAGAAAATGATATCCATTAACCGGAAAATGGTATTGACAAATTACTGAAGAAAATAAAGTATTCGCTTATTTTTTAACTTTAGACTTACTGTGAGTTTTTCATTCATTCACTCGTGAGATTATTGAATGCTGTACACAACCAAAACCATTCGTCAATTTCCTGTTTGTTCAGTTCTCATTTAACTTTCCTTTCATTTAAGTGATGAAGCATGTGTTCAGTTTTTTTTTTATATTGAAGGTGCAGCGAAGCAACAGTGACAAAATTGTATTCACTAGATTCTTTTTTTTTTTCTCATCGAACGTTTAGAAAAGTATTCCAAATGTACTTGACCAATTATTAAGGATTTATTTCGGGATTTCCAAAGTTGAAAATAAAATATCCTTAATGCCTGTTAACACGTGTAAAAAAGTCTGTATGGAATGTGTACAAAATTCGCCAGGGTACCAGTCTTTACCATCGATTTGACTCCAAGATAATTATGCAGCTGTTGATTATACTGTAAGCAAAGTTGTAACTAATGCAAGTACTTGACATACTTTTAAAATATACACTCGATTTTAGCATCCGGTTTCCGGAACGGTCTAGACACTGGGTAGACGAATGAAGTTTCCTACACGTCCATACGTAATCTCGCCAGAATACATTATATACTCTGTTAGATAACTAGATTGCTTAAATAGTTACTATTGTCACTCATCTTGTTTTTAGTACCACCATCTACTGTTTCTTTTCTTCATCTTGCTGCTCATTGAAGAAAACTGAACATGGATAAGTCAATTCATTAGAAATATTTTGTGTCCGGATGAATTTGAGACATCTTTATAATTTGTTTGGCTTCGTAAAGTTTTTAGTACGTCACCCAGAATTATCGACATTTATGGTGAAACTCATGAAAGCGATACATGCCATGTCCTTAATTAATTAAAGATTTTAGTGCCTCTCATAAGAACATTAAAAGGAATGGGATTGGAGAAATAACATAACAGAAAACGAAACACAAGCGCGTGTACATAATTGATGGATAACTTTGCGCATGCGGATTCACGACAAACATATATTTAGCAGATTATCGTAGATTATAGGTATTAAGTATTACATTAGTATTGATTAAGTTTAATCTTTTCAATTAAGTTACATATAGCAGTGAGTTTTTATAGACAAAAATATGTATCATATAATTGAATAGGTGATTAAAAAATACAACTACAAACTTTGTTTCTTCTCGTTTTTACTTTGAGAAAATTTCAACACTGGAGAGTAAAATCTAACTAATCGTCAAGTATGAACACAATGCAAAGTAGGATTCCCAAATTGTCTGTCTAAAAATTATTTATTCAGTCAAAATTTCCAATGGAATCCATGAAACATCTGGCCATGAAACATCTGGCCATATCGGAGCCGAAGAAGAAAATAACTATTCATTTTTTAATTCAAAACGCAAGTAGTAAATATAAACACTTCAAATGCAGGTGATCTCATCATTGTAGAAATTTATTTACCTAAAATCTTTATTGGAAGTTAAATGCATTTTAGTTTAGGTCTTTTTTAAAATCTACATTGTAATTATGACACATTAGGTGGGCTAGATACAAAAACATTTTTGCAAGATTGGCAATGACATTTATCGATTGAATCTATACTCTGATATATTGGATGAATATTTTATCGGGATCAAATAAAATCAATACTGATTTCAATTATTCCATAATCATTTTGATTTGATCAGAAGTTTTCTTTCATTTTTCTAGTTCTTTTTCCTTTTTTTTTTTTTTTTTTGGCATAGTGCATTGAATCGATTTCAATATATAAAAGCGGCGAGCCGGCAGAATCGTTAGCATGCCGGGCTAGATGCTTAGCGGCATTTCGTCCGTCTTTACGTTCAAATTCCACAGAGGTCGACTTTCATCCTTCCAAAGTCGATAACACAAGTACCAGTTGAAAATTAGGGTCGATGTAATCGACTTACCCCACCCCCTGAAATTGCTGGTCTTGTGTCAAAATTTTTCATCAATATATTACTTTTACTGTAGTTACTGCTTTCATAGACTCAAAAACAAAATAATAATAATAATTGATCTCAGTACACAGAACATATGCAGTAAATATTGTATATGAATATGTTCGCAACAACTAAAGGTTCAAAACTTTACTAATTTTTTCACTACAAGTTACCGAACTAATATAGTACTACTTCCATGTGATCGTGTTTTGATCGCAAAAACAAAAGCCTATATTAGTTTCAGATTTTGGCACAAAACCAGAAACTCTGAGGGAGCGGGTAAGCCGATTACATCGACCCCAGTACTCTACTAATACTTATTTTACTTACTCACAAAAGGAAGAAAAGCAATTTGAACTCAGAACATATGTATGGACGCAATACTGCTAAGTATTTTACGCGGCGCGCTAACGTCTCTGCCAGTTACCCACCTTAAAAAAGTGCTCATACTATTTTGTAAAACTACAGAGTATGTTTATTTATTACTTCAACCTGTAGAAATTCCACAGGGTGTTAGCATATTTGAAAACGTTGTTATCATATTTAGTAAAGCAAGGAATTTCAAAAAATTCTTTTGAAATCCTTCCATTTAGTCAAAACTGTATGTTAAAATATAATCGAAATGAACTTGGAAGGTATTGCTTGTTTTCCTTTTTTGATACATTTGACAGATAAGGTGTGTCTTTTAGTTTAAGGAAGTAGAAGATGAATTAACAGGATAAAACTTATTCGTATATATATAAATATATACAAAAAACGAACTACCCTTTTCACAGCCCAACCACCACCATGGCTCGGTCAAAGTTATTTACCAATTGAGATTATTTCCATTTCTTTTCATTTCAATTCAGCTCAGCTACATATATACTTGTATATTAATATATTTCTCTATCTGCATATCTGTTTATATATCTGTAGACTCACCTACGTACCTATCCATCTAGCTAACTAATTAACAATTATATCTGCATTCCCTTTTGTATCTGTCTACATTCATAATACCGATAAGTATTTAAACCAAATAAATAAAATTAATAATAGCGGTGCTCCAACAGGGCTACAACCTTTGGTCTGGAATATGTAAAAGATAAAAGTGTAATATTTGCTAAACTAATGTTATTTTCCTTTAATTTAACTATCTAGCGATATGCCTTTTATTGCATAAATTTATAAATCATCATGATAGTGTTTCATTCTGTTAAGCATTTCGAGTAAGCCTGCGATTTGAACACACAAATGCAGAATAGAGACCTTCTCCTCCTCTCCCTTTCTCTCTCTCTCTCTCTCTCTCTCTCTCTCACACTCTCTCTCTCTCTCTCTCTCCCTCCCTCTCTTAATTCTCGACTTCTCTTTCCTTTGGTATATATATATATATATATAGTTCTACATTCGAGTTATTACTACCCTTGGCGTAAGCGTAATACACGTACAAAGCAGTAACGCAGAAACATGTAGAAAGATATTATAGATAACTGAAACTATTCTATCTAGTTTAGTATTTCCTTAAACTTTATAGAATAAGAAGTATATTTTGAAAACATTTACCATCCCAACGCTTTTCAACTTCTCGACTAAATGTTTATGTTTGAGCGAGTGAAGGGGTATGGACGTTTGAAAGTATAAATGAAGGAAATTATTACCTTCAGGCCGGATGTGGGATTAGCACCGCACAAACACCTTGATACGAATACACCTTTACTGTGTGTATGTGTATGTGTGAGTGTGTGTGTGTGCATGTGCTTGCGTGTGCGTGTCTATGTATTTATAAACATATGTAGATATGTCTATATATATATATGTGTGTGTGTGTGTGTGGTGTGTGTGTGTGTGTGTGTGTGTGTGTGTATGTATGTATGTATAAGAACATGTATATGTGTGCGTGAGACACACATGCAAACACATTGATTCCCGTTTACTTTACACATTCATTGCAATTGTGTGGGCGCACACACACACATACACAAAGACTGGAAGCTAAGTTTTACTTTAATCTACATTACTCAACTCCGATTACTAACAGTTTCACAGCAAACATATCTATTTATCATTTTGCTATTTTTCCTACGCAGCTGTTTAAGTCTACATCTTGGATTAGTTTTCATCATTTCCCGTGACACTCCAATGCTTTCCCTTCACCTTTTCTTACTACTACCACCTCTACACACTGTCAATATAATTAATGCAAATATTACCTCAACCATCACTTCTATCTCTATTAGCATCAATACCACTATAGTCACCAAGCGCCATCAATACCATCACCATCGCCAACACCATTATGAACTTGCATTACAAGAACATCATCATCATCATCGCCACCATCAACAGCAACAGTGTCTGGATATCTGACCTAGGTTTCAACTTTCAGACTGATAAACTTCAGCTGAAGTTTCACACATGTTTAGGAAACTAAATACCAAGAAAACATAAAAGTAATCTTCTCGGCATAGCCACTTCATTAAACTTTTGGTCTCAATGAACTAATTAACCATCGAGAAAATCCTGAAGAGGAACACACATATAAACAGATGTGTACACATACAGCTATACGCACAGACATATTCACATAGAATGACAGCCGGCCAGGCCAATCTGTGTATCATATCAAGAATAGAGATAAAAAAAATTGCTTTCTGCCAACGTATTGGTCGAAATGGCTTACATTCTGTCAGTTATCTTGTCAAAATTTACTTTAATTATTGAATACGTATTCTGTGCCATGTGTAGCAGAAACCAAAATATCTTACACTAGCTTTGTTTGTGGTAAAACTGAGTGAGTACAATATCGACTTAGTCTCAAGGCTTCGATCTATCCGCGAAAGGATAAATGTAAAGTCAATTTTAGCGGAATTTGAGCTAAAAACCATAACTAAAGACTACTAGATATTTCATCCGGTATTCCAACGATTCTGCCAATCTCAGGATCTGCAACTTTACAGAACCGATAAATGAACCTTGATAATTCGGTGGAAACGGTTCACTTTCACGATCACTTTCATTGTAAATATTAGTTTTCCACCCAAGAAAGAAATCAATATTTCCTGATTCAAATTAAATCACATTCACGTACGTAATGTCATTAAATCCTATTTCTTCTCCCCAATGAATTAAAGGATTTGAGTCTTCTACAAACTATTACTATTGTTTTCATTCTTTTTTATTTATTTTTCCTTTTTTCTTGTTTTCTCTTGTTCTTTTTACACACACTTATACGCATAAATGGAACTGTGTCTGGTAATTCAATAAGTTATCTAAGGGAGTAATCACGATGAAAATAAAAACCTTTACATATTCCACGTGTGAGGTATGAACATTCTCGAATATTCTCTTCAATAATATCTGCTTTACGAAGTCAGTCGCATGATACGTATTATGTATTTTTATCCAAGCACACAAAGAAGAAGACTCATTTCTCTGTGAAATGGAATATACATAAAATGTCGAGATATTTTGTAAATATTTGTTTGTGTGGCATTCCCCATCTTTTAGAAACTGTTTTGGGAAGTAAAAGCGATAAAACGTGCAACAGTCATACCTGAAATTCTATTTTAAGCATGGCAAATGACTGATATTCCCTTATATTTTTTCTACCTTTTAGCTAACAGGATACGCTTGCTGTTCGGTTGTGCTTTGGTATGTCATGAAATGTGTTTCCAGAAAATTAAACTTAAGGGTTTCAAACTTGTGTCTGCAGTACTTGTATTTATGATGCGCAAACAGTTTTACCATATTTGATGGCCTATAAGACGAACCTTTTATTACCCTAAAATGGCTTAACACCCACCTTCTGCATCCAAGGCGCTCAATGTAGGCTCAAAACTCGCTCAGAACAGTATGTATGTTTACAAAACGTGTGCTGCCATCGATTGGTGAACAATCGCCTACGGTATGTTTATATCGAACGTGGATGCAATAAATTGCTTATAGTTACCGGTAATAACATAAAGTTATACAGGTAAGTGGAGGAATTAAAACATTATTTTAGTGGTAATTTATTTTACAAAAGTATAGCCTCGGCTAGGGGGCATCCTATGCACTTGTGCGTCTTATAGGCCATCAAATACGATAGTTAGTGATGTTTAGATTAGTTCCTACGTCGAAAAGACAAATCTAATATCCGAAACTAACTGATACTTCATCTTTGAGAAATAAAGTGTAGTGCATCTGAGCATTGTATACAATAAGTTTATTGTTATTTTATATTTGGATCTATTCCATCACAATCATCACAGATTTTTTAATTAATGTTTCAAACTAAACTTTTTGAAACTTCGAATACTAGTAGAATTTCTCACGTAGAACACGGTTTACTTTGAACGATTTTGATAATTCGTGTTAAAGTTGTCGTATTTGGGTAATTTCAACCAATCAACGATCTGTATTCGGCTGAAGAAAGCTACTGGCGGCCTTCACTCAATCGGTGAAATCATGATATACTACGGCAAATATCATAGATAAAACTAAAATAATATATATGCGTGTCTAAATACACACACATATATGTATATATATGCGTGTCTAAATATACACACACACACACACATATATATATATATATATATATATATATATATATACATGTGCATTAAATACATGTACACACACATGCGCAGGAAAATTCTGGTTACCGGCAGCAATGCGCCTGTTTTTAATTTAATGATAGTAGTTGGAGTTGTGGTGATCTCCGAGTCAGCTGTTTTCGAGCGAAGGTATGATGAAAGGCATTCCAGCTGAGTCCATCCTGCCTTTTTTCTTCGGACACTGTTTGTTTTGAGTTCAATACTGTAGCATTAAAATATAAAATATATATAAAAAAAACATTGCAGAACTATCAAGTAAATTCATATGTCAGGTGTCACAACATTAGCTAATGAAAACGAGCTAAAGTGAGCTTCAGCATTGTCGCACCACTTGATTAGAGCAGCAGCAGCAGCAGTCGTCGTCGTCGTCGTCGTCGTCGTCGTCGTTGCCGTAGTAGTAGTAGTAGTAGTAGTAGTAGTAGTAGTAGTAGTAGTAGTAGTAGTAGTAGTAGTAGTAGTAGCAGTAGCAGCAGCAGCAGCAGTAGTAGTAGTAATTGGCGATGATTGTGGGAATGATAGTTCACTCTCAGTCAATTTGGTTTCACAAAACTAACGTTATGGGATTACGTAATGAAATGAAAATTCCATTCAACTTTTACATCTAATTGTGTTGATATGCTGTCTCTATAGTATTACACACTCTCCTAAAGATTAAGAGTTTCGAAGCATAGGAACCGTAATATTGATAAGGAAGACTTCACTGCTAATTTAACTATGTCGTTGTAACGCTAGACATTATTATCTTGCTAAACAAGAACAACTAGTACTATTAGTATTGACACCATGTCATTTTGTTTTATTCTGTACAACTGAACCTAAGGCAACGTTCGCCAGTTAATGACGCTTCTCTTTTGCTTCCTTGATTCATTTTAATATTACTCCAACCATTCGTCATAAAATGACGTCTATATAATCATTATTTTCCCGATTGTAATTAATAAATTATTCCTATATTTTCAAGCAAATTCAAGTTTATATGTAAAGGAATTAGTATTTATGACATCTAGATAGTATAAGTGATGTAAGTGAAGTAATTCTAAAATGTATTCCAAACTAAGGTCTGATTATCTCGACATGCTTTCGTAGTCCCTAGTAATATCAAGGAGTGAAGTGGTTATAACTTAGAGAACCGAGATGGATGCTTGATTGTAAATAATTTAATATCACTCGATCCTGAATTCTTCGAATCTAACAAGGTCACTTTTTCTTGACAGCCAAACGGAATAGGCAATGTCAAAGATCATGCCTATATACTTTTGTTTCTGTGTGTGTGTGTGTGTGTGTGTGTGTGTGTGTGTGTGTGTGTGTGTGTGTGTGTGTGTGTGTGCGTGTGTGTGTGTGTGTGTGTGTGCGTGTGTGTGTGTGTGTGCTTATCAAGACAGACCACCTAGCTGGAACTAGTGATTGCCCCTCTCTCTTATCTTCTTTGCAGATGTTCCATATTGCTCATCTGGACTATACGACCACGAAATTTCTAGTAGAGTACGTTACCTCCTCATATTGTACTAGTAATACAGTTCTTTCAGTGCAATCAGTTATAAGAAGCTGTGAACTATAAAAGATATATATAGGAGGTAAAAAGTAACATCCCCACGAGGGTGTCATAAAAGATAAAATATTACACTTTCTGCATTATATGCCTATATTTGAACACCCCTGTATTAATGAATCGTGATCGCTTATATTCACTTAAATTAAATGGAACTGATCCTAAAAACTATGACAGGTGATTTCATAAATACGCTCTATTAGAAAGAGTATCTCTTTACGAATGTCAAACTAAACACTTAGGACATTTTAAGTTTCCTTTGCAATTTTAACTCAAGATCAAAACATTTATAACATAATGTTATTGATTGTTAATTATTGCTTTGACAAGATTCCGAATCAGGTAAAACTGTTGTCGCCTACTTTAAGGCAATCTAAGATGGATATAAGTATTTTATTTCAATTGGTTTTTATTTGAAGGACTGCATATGTATTAAAACGTGTATATATGAATATTCATTGTTATTAGCTGTCTCTCACTAAAGTCTCTTTATTGTTTCTTTGTATGCGTCTGGTGTTTGTGTGTGTGTCCTTCAACATATCCGTCACATTTCAATGATTTCATCAACTTTTTCACCAAACTAAACTAAGTCTTCCCCCTGGCTACATACTTACTCTTTTGTGGTAATCTTGTTCATAAACATGGATTGATAATCATTTATAATGATACTGAATAGTGAGTGTCGAACAGGCGAACCGTGGCTGCAAAAGATTTTTTATTCCTACGCATTACTTTTTCCTTTCACCTTACGCACTTCCATTGATCTACTGATGTCGTTAGGAAAGGAATTAATATAACAGCATGCTCTTTATTTAATCCTAAGTCAAAAAGATTGTTTAGAACAGACTAATTCGTCTATAAATTACTTTAATCAACAAAGTTTACTACTCATTACAAGCAGCAAGTCTACATTCTTGAATATTAGACTCCATCTCTGCGTCTAATCACGCTCTCCCGTCGTAAATAAGAAAAGGACACACTATATAATGTAGTCCTGCATATCCTTAAAAAGATAGAATGGTCACAACTGGAGAGCCTTTAATTATAGGTCATTTATAATTGGGATTCAACGTGCGCTAAACAACTAGCATATAAGTACCATGTTTCTGCAATGACGATAATCATGATATTGGTGTAGTGGGTGGGGGTGAAAATAATGCTGATGGCGGTAATATTGTATATATTTTAAGGAATATCATTTATTCTACAAAATAGATCTGTAAGTTAGTATCATTAAAAGCCTATTTTCGTAACATATCAAGCTGATTTAATAAACGACGCCATCACCAACATTTCCACAACAACAGCAGCAATACTTATACAACACCAGATGAATTATTTTACAGATAAAATTGCCATAACAAATTGGGATTTGGTACACTTACCCGATCCAATGATAAAAATAAAATGATAGCGTCCTGTATCAGTTACTATGTGTAGAACGCAGTATAGTAGCAATCATGCCCGTCTAAGAATTAGGTAGTGGGTGTAAAAGTTGAAGATGAAGAGAAGGGGGGAGGAGAAAGAGGATTTCCTCTGCATTGGTGTTGATGAAAGTGATTTTGAGGTGTTGAAGGTGATTGGACTCCTGGCGATCCTGGTTAAAGAAATGCTAAGATGGTATTTGTATTTGACCCACGAACAATTAATACATTATTGCGTCACAAGAAAATTATAACTGCACTATTTTTGGTTTCACTAATATAAACTAGTCTATGCTGTGATCAAAGTTATTTCTTTTGTACTTGATTAGTTGGGTTTTTTGTAAATTTAGCGAGGCAAGATTACTGAGTCTGTCTTAATCTATAGAAGCTCTCAAATACACGACTGAAAGTGTTAACTTGTTGAGTGATCTCTCACAGCTGGCGATAGAAACTACTATTATCGGAATAACGATATGGAGTTTAGGTGAAGCGATCTCATATACGCACGGAGCAATAAATTCAGGAAGTTCTTCAAGTCTTCATATTTTCATAGTGATTCATCTTGATAGCACCACTCTGCCATCTAACATTTCTTCGTATTATTGCTTTCTCCCACACTTCTTTGAATTGTTATTGTCTGCGCCATAATAACATTTCTAGTGATTAAGAAGGAACCCTAACTTGACACCCAAAAGAAGAGGTCTGCAGTCTGTTTCTTTGTAAAGGCTCTTTGCAAATAGCTATCATCACTGCGCCTCTCTAATTCTCACGAGGTATTCGTTTCTTTAGTCTTTAATGTCTTTCAACTTTAACATTCTATTTCTGATGAAGACCAAGGTTTTCTTCAAGTGAGTAACTGGCCATTTCTTTTTCATTGATCGTGCTACAAATTTCTAACCAAGGGAAGAATAGCTTCTCTTTTGACTGCACTCTATACAAATAAATACTTTGTTTCAAAACCCTATCAAAGCCAAGAAATGATACTGCCTTGCTTCACATTTTTTTCACTGGCCTCATTTTCATTGCGCAACATATCGAAATAAATTTTAAGTAGATCCTCAATATACCTGCTGATGAGCTTCATTGCTTCCACCCTTTGCACACCATCTGGTTTGGGACTCTGAGATAGGAACCACAAGCACGTTTTCTTTATTTATTTTTGTTCTATTTATTTATTTTTTATATTATTTATTTTATTTATTTATTTGAGGGTGTGAAGGAGAAAGTCTCATACAGAACTTCAATGTCCTACAATACGAATGACCACCCACCAAGCTGAGTGAGCAATCGTCACAATTCACAAACACTATATCTAGCCGTCACAACACTATCGTACAACTTTGACCGGAACTCCATTTCTTCATACACTAGCTGTTTTAAAACGCTTTCAACTAAGGTCCCATAATCTTTCAGACTTAGCTGAACAAAACAAGAAAGGACACTGAAACAACAGCTTTCGTCCCGCTACATATGACATTTGTAAATATTGATGTCATCCAAGAGTGGAGACGAGTATACGATCACAGTAATTGGCTTTACGAAGACTTTTTAGTGAAATCTGATGATAGTAGGTGCCATCGTGTATTTCGGTTATTTTACTATCAAATGTGTGCTTTTGGTAGTCAAACACCCAAGTTTATTAGGAAGACAAGTCTGAAATGGCATACCAGGTGAGTTCAGACTGTTATAAAATGCGTTGGAGCAATTCACAGTTCTCACTGGATCTAAATTACTGCAAATAGGCATATAAAATAGTTCATCTCAGAAAGACAGGTGAAATTTTATTCATTATCCATGTTAACAGGCTGACAGGCATATGCACGTTTTGTTCATTCACAGAGTCATTGGTGACTGTGATAGTTGTTGTGGAAGTTGCGAAAGACTTAAATCCTTAAGTGATCAGCATATAATGCCTAAGAGCTTATTTTATAACTTTTTCAAGTTATAAAAGATTTCATAGCTATGTGAACTACGTCCTACGTAAACATGAACGCACACACAAGCACACACTCTCTCTCACACACACATACACACAAACGTATATATATGTGTATATATATATACACTCACTCATTCACGTCATACATTGAAAATACGTTAAATATTAAATTTCTTTAATGCGTGTGTAATATATATATATATATATATATATATATATATATATATATATATACATATATATATACCTATATATATGTATACCTACATACATATATATATATATATATATATACATTCATATATATATGTCACACATACATGAAAGAAATTTCGTATGCAATTTCATCTTATATATATTGATGGCATAAACGGCAAAACAACAGATAAAAGGATACAAAATGTAAAACTTTTAGAATAGGTCATAAACAAAGCCGTTCCCTGTTCTGTAAATATTTGAAATCCATTTCTGTATCGATACATTAGATAGAAACATTTTTCCAGCATCCTTGTCGAATTTCAGAAGTTCCACTTTTCAGAGCTTGGAGAGTAGCAAAGAGGTAAGGAAACCTCAGTTCTATGAAGTATTGCGTCAAATTTCGATAGTCAATGATAGTTTGATGTGTTATATCATATGTTAGTGTTGAATCGGTGTCATGTTAAACACAGCAGTCTTGGTGTACAGTATGATTCCTTTAATAGGTAGCCTATATGGTGAAAGTAAATTTGTGTCTGTTTCAGGCTGGCTTTGATAGCTGCACACAGTGTTTCTTGGACCAGATAATTCTCTTTACCTGCATACCATAGAGAATCAATATAGTTTAAAAGGTTACTTTGCGATCTCAAATCGAGTAAAACTAGCTGCTGTTGAGACATTTTGAGTTTCCATAACACCTGAATAGTGTCAAGAACTGGTATTTTCTATACAACGACGTATTCAAGCAATTACTAAAATCAAAAGAACTCCAGCCAAGTACTGACAGCCCTTTCATAGACATTTTACAATTTTTTATCAACTTTACTGTGATGATATATATTTGAATTTGCAGATATTACATTCTATAAGGTTGTCAAGAAAGCTCTTGCGGTTTTTAACCTTTAAATTCAGATGCACATATCTCGGCTCAAACAAAACTTTATTACTCGAAATAAACACCACCAGAATCAACACACTTTTGACAACGCGAAGCAAGTTTATTTATGCCAGTAGCGTAAAAATCCTGCGTTCTGGTAGCGATGAAGTCGTTGAAGGCATGTTTAGCATCGTCTTGGTTTTTTAAGCATTTCTCACGCAGGAAGTTGTAGAGATGCTTGAAAAAGTGGTAATCGGTAGGCGAGAGTTCAGGTGAGTATGGCGGATGAGGCAGAGTTTCGTAGCCCAAATCGTTCAACTTCTGCGTTGTCGTGGAGAAGAATTGGCCCTTTTCTATTGACCAATGCTGGCTGTTGTTGTCGGAGTTTCTTATACTGACAGTACTTCTCCGCCGTAATAGTTTCGCCTGGATCCAAAAAGCTGTGATTGATGAGACCGACCGCAGACCACCAAACAGTCACCATGACCTTCTTTTAGTACAACTTTGGCTTCGGAAAGTGCCGTGGAGCTTAGTCGGCGTCCAACCACTGAGGTGAGCGTCGCCGGTTGTCGCAAGTCACAATCCGGTCGAGAAACGAGTTGTTTTTGTTGCGTAAAAGAAGGGAAGACGACACTTGAACACAGCGGGGTTTTTTTTGGGTTTTTTTGTGTCGTTCAATTCGTGCGGCACTATTTCTCAAGTATTTTTGTTTTTCCAATCTCTTTCAAGTGGTTGGAAATTGTCGTATACGTTATGTCTAATTCAGAAGTAAGCTTTCGAACAGTTGTGCGTGGATTGGCTTCGGCTTAGTTGATTGTTGTCAACATCCGATGGCCGACCACTACGCTTATCATTTTCAAGACTCTCGTCACCACTACGAATTTTCTTGAACTACCTTTGTGCTCTACGTTCATTGGTAGTTCCTGGACAAACGTATCATTGACATCGCGAGCTGTTTCAGCAGCTTTTCGGCCTAGCTTGAACTGGAATAAGAAAATTGTGCGAATTTGCTTTTTGTCCATGTTGTATTCAACGTTCCGGAAAAAATGGCCTAATTATTCAAAAAGAAAAAATAAAGTAACACGATTAGATAGCGCGAAAAACGGGCTTTAAAATTATATATAAAGTCAAAGTAATTTAACAAAAATTAATTTGAAAATACATAATTTAAAACCAAAATTTTAAATTCCGCAAGAACTTTCTTGACAACCTAATAATTTTGAGATAAAGGATGTTTAATGATACTTACATCAGCAAACTGTATCAACAAAATACTGAATGAGGTCTCAAAATTAAATATCTGACTAGAATAACAATTTAAGTTGAAATGATCGCCAAAACTCTTTGAAGTTAGTAGCCCCTAGCATAACCGCAGTCCGATGACTTAAATCCATGACAGCCAAAATCTTTAATGTAAATGCTATCAAACATTACACCAATCTAAACACATTTGAGACACAAGTGTAATGTTATATAAATGCAATATCGAAGTTAAATTAAAACTATTTATTATCTTTATACTTCCAAATGTTGTAAACTACCGCTGAACGTTGAATTATCAGTGAAAAGGTCAACGTTCTTTCGTAGTCCATAGAAAGAAAAAATATTCTGTTAGTCTCCTTTATAGGCATTCTGAAAGCTATTTATCTATTTATTTACTCAGTAGTTTGTGTCTTTTACGGATTGTTGCATAGAATAACATCAATTTGGGTGTGTGATCATAATAAAGTTTATAAAGTGTGTTATCAATAGGAAATCGGTGATGAAAGTATCCGTCTTCTCGTCTTTATCTCTCTCTGTCTTTGTCTCTCACTTTCTTACTTTTTTTCTTTCAGTCACGTAATTTTTCATATGTACGAACATATACATACATATGTTGCTATAAAAGAAAAATTGCAACAATGTCCTTGACCGAGATGGCAGGCCATTTAGATATTTGTGACTGGTCACATAGGAGAAGTTCATAAAATAAATTAAATATGTTTAAGATACTGAATTAACAAACATACCCTGGGGAGATGTTTCTTTTTTAATGGTTTTGCTATGCGCTCTGCGTCTCTTGTGCATTGATATGCAGCATACGAATTTTGAAAGGCAGTAATAAACATTCGTTTATACCAGAAAAATTTGCTGTAAACACATGGGTGGGAGATAATCAAAGATAAATCTTTCGACTTAATTCATTTCATCGAAAAGATTTTTAATAAGTAAAAACAGATAAACATAGATCGTGCAGCAAATATATGTGGGTGTGTGTGTAGGTGTCTGTGTGCATGTATATATGTGCGAATACGTATATGTGCGTGCGTATATATATGTACGTGTTTATATGTAGTATATATATATATGCATTACGTGTGCGTGTATGTATATATATGTACGTGTATATATGTAGTATATATATATATATATATATATATATATATATATATGTATGTATGTATACATGTATATATGTATGCATATATGTATGTATGCGTGTATATATGTGTGTGTGATTGAATTAATAAAAGGTGGGTTTTTTCTAATTTATATATATATATTATATTTTGTGAAATTTTGTTCAGTATTTCTAAATGAATTTTTCCCTGTAAGTTTGGAATAATAGTCCCTCATATTATTATTATTATATGTGTGTATGTATATATATATATATATATATATATATATATATATATAATATACATACATATATACATGCATATATATATATATATATATGTATACATATATACATGCATATATATATATATATATATATATATATAATATATATATATATATAAACAAACATACATACATGTGTCTGTGTGTGTGAGTGCACATATACATATGTACTGCTGGCTTTTTTTTGTTTTGTCATTTTAATTACCCGCATTAATTTCCATAGTTTAAAAATGGCAGGAAAGCCATAACTAAATGACACATGTATTTTGAGTTTTTCTGATTATCACAAGTTTTGCCGGTATTACTTATAGAAAAGTGTGCAATTGGCGCTTACTTTTTATTGTATTAGCTTGCATTGACTGACAAGCTCTCTCGTCATAAATACAAATTTGTTGCAAGTTTCACTCAGTTGTTTATGGCGATAACACCTGAATCTTGAATTTTGGCCAATATTTTATGTTATATTGACAGGCACAAAGGCCCTTTTAAGGAATGCATACATGTGGCGCTTACGTAACTCTAGAGAACATTGCTTAAAACAGAAATTGAAACTATATCGTATCACAGTAAACTGGAAATTTATTTCTAGTCTTTTCGTATTAACAACTAAACTCGATCTTTCGTTCATATTATTTCTTGATAAAGGATAGATTATCAACAATGCAGTTACGTATTAAATGTGTTTTGGTATGTAATGTCATCCTTTTGTGCTCTCAGTTCAAATCTCGCTAAGCTCAACTTTTTCTTTCCCGAGTAATCAAATGGGCGCTAAACCTGCACTACGGTTGTTTAAAATGAACCAAATAATGATAGAAACTACTTATAGCTTCATTGTCCATGTAAATGCCCTTCAATAAATTTATATTATTATACGCAATTCCGGAAATGGAAACATGTTTTCAGTTATTAAATTGAACTAACACATGTTTCTGGTTATTTTACGCAAAACATGAAACTAATAAATTATAACCGATTTGTTTTACGTAAAATGACTCCAATGTGCTGTTGGTATTAATTTTTATGGAAGGCACAGACACGTGCATATATTACGCAAACACACACACACACACACACACACACACACACACATATATATATATATATATATATATATATATATATTATAAGCGTGGCTTAGTGGTTAGGGCAATCGGCTCACAGTCGTAAGGTCATGAGTTCAATTCCTGGCAATACGTCGTGTCCTTGATCAAGACACTTCATTTCACGTTGCTCCAGTCCACTCAGCTGGTAAAGATTAGTTGTACCTGTATTTCAAAAGGCCGGCTTTGTCCCACTGAGAACTACATTAAGGGTACACGTGTCTATGGAGTGTTCAGCCACTGGCACGTTAATTTCACGAGCAAACTGTTCCGTTGATCGTATCAGCTGGAACCTACGTCATCGTATCCGACGTAGTGTTCCTATATATATATATGTGTGTGTGTGTGTGTGTGTGTGTGTGTGTGTGTGTGTGTGTGTGTGTGTGTGTGTGTGTGTGTGTGTGTGTGTGTGTGTGTGTGTGTGAATGTGTGTGTGTGTATTTACGATGAAAGTAAACAAATATAGTTTGCTTTAGAAGCGTTCAGATGTAGTGAAAGATACAGAAATAATTTATTCTCGAACGCATGATAATGTTAATACAATAAACTATTTATTGTATCTTATATATATATATATATATATATATATATATATATATATGAGCAGGAGTGGATGTGTGGTAAGAAGCTTGCTTCCCAACATGATTCCAGGTTCAGTCCACTGCATGTTACGTTGGGCAAGTATTTTCTACTATTGCCTCGGGTCGACCAAACTTATGTGACGGAAACTGAAAGAAGTCTGTCATATATATATATATATATTTACATGTATGTATATGCATGTATGTATTTACGTGTCTGTGTTCTTCGCCCCACCATCGCTTGACAACCGATGTTGGTGTGTTTACGTCCCCGTACCTTAGCGGTCCGGCAAAAGAGACTGATAGAATAAATACTAGGTTTACAAAGAATAAGTCCTGTGGTCGATTTGTTCGACCAAAAGGCAGTGCTCCGGCATGGCCGCAGTCAAATAACTGAAACAATATATATATATATATATATATATATATACATATACACACTATATATATAGATATATATACATATATATATATATACATACACTCACTATATATATATATATATATATATATAAATTCGTTAAAATCATAGTTGTTGTTCTGGGAATATTTACGTTTTTCTTTTCTTTCTGGCTTGCAGCTACTAACATAATGAGCATAAGAGACGAATAATGAGGAACAAACCACTCCAAGCTGACCACTCTATTAGTGCTACAAAATAGTAGGCGTCTCCTGCTTAATAGGTACAAGCATTTCCGTCGAGACTCAAGAAGGCAATAGCATAGCGTAGAATAGAATGAATATGTTATGTATAGTTAGATATCGTGAGAAGGATGGGGATGAGGTGATAAGAGCTGAAGGAAGTAAATGGTATTAATAATAATTGAGAGAAAACAGATGATTTCATCGCTGGAAGTTGTTTTTTTTAATGCGTTGATAGCAATCTAAATCAACTTCAAACTTGTTGAGCGTGCGTTCAATCAAGCCAAGCACCATTATTTACAGATTCAACTATAAGACCATTAGCATCACTGTCACTTCCATCCATCCGATACTCGATGACGTGTGTACTTCTATGCATAAAAGAAAAAAAGTGTATGGAGATATAGAAAACATACAGAATGGACCTTCGGAATTAAAGTGAAATTTAAAAAGAAAGCGGTATAGTGATATTTCTATATTGATGTCTAGAGGATCATGATTAAAGATAAAACTCTGAAACCATTACAAAATCCGACATACATACATACATGCGTGCAGACAGACATGCATGTACATGTATTTATTGTATGGACGTATGTATGCATGCATATGTGTATGTATTAATATGTATGTATGTATGTATGTATGTATGTATGTATGTATGTATGTATGTATGTATGTATGTATGTATGTATGTATGTATGTATGTATGTATGTATGTATTAATGTATGTATGTATGTATGTATGTATGTATGTATGTATGTATGTATGTATGTATGCATTTATGAATGTATGCATGTATCAAGAGAAGGGAGAATAAGGAGAGGAGGTACTGGGAGTTAACATTTGTTGAGTTGTGTATATTATTATCTTTAAGATGCGATCAATTGCATTTTCGTGAGAGGATGAAAATGATGCAGTATGTTGTACGCACACAAATACACATCACAAACATATACATCGCCCAAATACACAACATAAATGCTAAAGAAAAACACATAGAAACGTAGACACGCGCACTGATAAAGATGCGAGGAGGGGGTGTGTTGAGGTGGGAATAAAAATCGTATGTCAGTGCTAATTATTATTGTGCTAAAATTATATGTTTGATATTTTGTCCTCTAAAACAAACCTTTCAGGTCATAGTATTTGTGAAGGAGTGCGAGGCAGCGAGACGGTGAGGAAACGTGTCATATTTAAGAGGTCAGAGGTTAGGTCAATAATAATTAGACAGGTCTGACTCATTAACATAGATCGCAATTGGATTTGGAATGCCAAACACTATATTTAATGTTAAAGCTACTCTACTTAGTCTGTCACTGACTTTGCTTTTGTATTTATTGGATTAGACTAGATTTGAAAGCATAACCATGTGACACTGAGATACGTGCAATTGAGTATGTATCTCTGTGTCACAATTACTCGAGTAAGTTTAGTAAACGTATGGTTATATAGAAACAGAGTTTTATAGCATTTTACAGGTTCAGACAACAGATGAAATCGCGTCTTCAATTGATTAATTAATTTTTTTATTTTTTGGAAACAATAATATTTACAATGATAGTACTTGTATACATATTAGAGATCAACTATAAATCACATATAGAATGTTTAATAATATTCAGTTTCTTATTATATTAGACTTGCTTTCATATTTCTCTGGGGGATAATAATAAATTCCTTTACTATATAGAGAATTTTCTCCTCAAACGCTATTATCAGACATTTTCAAGTGTGCCAGAGATTATTCCAATCTCTAGTATCAAGGTTTTGGAAATTCTATCCAAGGACAAAATGTTAAGCTTTTGCAAATTTTATCAATAAGAGAGTTTGATTCCACCTTGAAAAATTACTGTCTAGTTTGTAATAGATATTTCTTCAAAGTTGTGCTCTATTACGCTGTAATAATCAACTACGCTGTAATCAGCGTAACTGATTGAGAGTGGAGCGTCTTTGCTGGAAACTTAATATCAATGCCTCAGCTACCTACCACCTTTTGATGCTAAGAATCGCAATTATACACAGAAAAATTTAAGAAAAATATTAAAAGTAAAATAGAAATGTCCCTGATAGAAATCAAGTCAAAAAAGAGATGTGGCAATAAATATAATCTAGTTAGTCAAACAACTGCAGTCAGTTGCTGACTTCTGTTTCGTTCTCTTATAAACGTGACTGTTACACATGAAATGTTCTGGTAAACGCATTTATCCTGAAATATCAATCCAGCTGTTAATGTTAAATAAGTAATTGTTGGTGATGTTCTGATAAAACACTGTTTCTTATCGATGTTTGCTTATATTCTGGAACCTTCACCTACAAACATGTAAAGCTTTGTTAATGTTTTTTTGTTTTCAAAGCAGCGAGCTGGCAGAAACGTTAGCACGCCGGGTGAAATGCGCAGCCGTATTTCGTCTGCCGTTACGTTTTGAGTTCAAATTCTGCCGAGGTCGACTTTGCCTTTCATCCTTTCGGGGTCGATAAATTAAGTACCAGTTACGCACTGGGGTCGATATAATCGACTTAATCCCTTTGTCTGTCCTTGTTTGTCCTCTCTGTGTTTAGCCCTTTGTGGGTAGTAAAGAAATAGGTATTTCGTCTGTCTTTACGTTCTTAGTTCAAATTCCGCTGAGGTCGACTTTGCCTTTCATCCTTTCGAGGTCGATAAATTAAGTACCAGTTGCGTACTGGAGCCGGTCTAATTGATTGCCCCCCCCCAAAAAAAAAAAAAAATTGGGGCCTTCTGCCTAGAGTAGAAAAGAGTTTTTTTCAACATTTTGAGTGAACGATTTACTCGTTTCAAAACTATAATTTCGAACTTTTAATCCGTTCAATAATAGCTATACTATTACGAAGTTTGCTTTGCGTCCACGTGGTTTTGAGTTCGATCAAAGTACGCGGCAATTTGTCCAGATGTATCGGTCTATAAAACCGGTGTTGTTCACATACGCCTTGTACTTAGTGCTTGACATAGGGATTATACCAACAACAATATTCTGTATCTCTATTTCAATTAATACTATCCTTAATACCATTTAAATTAATACTATCCTTAATACCATTATGGCATTTACCATTTTCTTACTGTTATTTTAGATTTTAGATGTACCATTAAAAAGCTTCGTTATAATTATTAATATTATCATAGTCATTAGGAGAGTCGTTATTGACAGACTTCATTATGCTGATCGTTACTTCACTGTCATAGCGTTTAATACCCATCCACATTTATTAGTTGTCCCTGACAAAAATTCAGTGATCAATTCACAACCATATTAAAATCATATAAGAAATAGTCATAGTCAAAACAGGAACGCTTTTGAGCAATGGTCTGTTCAATCATAGCTGATGTGGGAGTAAAGACGTTGCCTTCAGTTGAAAATGTATATCATAATAAAAATTATAGAGTTATTCGCAGGAAAACACTAAAAGTTTTTGAATATTTTATGTCTGCAAGGCGATAAAGCTGGCAAAACAGATAAAATGCTTAGTAGTATTTCGTCCGTCTTTACGTACTGAGTTCAAATTATGTCGAGGACGACTTTGCCTTTCATTCTTTCGGGTCGATAAAATAAATACCAGTTAAACACTGGGTCAATGAAATCGACTTACATCCCTCCCCAAAATTGCTGGCCATGTACCAAAATTTGAAACCAATATTTTATGATTATGTGTCCATTATCCCCCTTCAGTTTCAAATATAAGTGTACACTCTCACACATATTCATACGAACGTACATACATACATACATACATACATACATACATACATACATACATACATACATACATACATACATACATACATACATCACTGAGTGTGCTGTGGACACAAAGGGCTGTTGACACATTGCATTTGCAAGATTTGTGGCTAAAAGTTTGTGATGTGCTAGTCTATAAGAGACGCAGTTCACTTTTATCAGAATGAGTTGGAGCAACATAGAATGAAGTGCTTTGTCTGAGTATATAATGTGCCTGCTATTCCGCTAATCGAAACCACGACTTTGCGGTCATCAGTCCTACAGCCTAAACGCTAGGTTTGACGCATTCACACATACATACGTACATACTTACGCAAACATAACCATACATACACACATACTCAGATACATGCAAACATACGTTACATGAGTACATTCATACACATACATGCATGTAAATATAGGTATATAATCACTGCTATACATACACATACAGAGTAAATAAAACGACCTAAATGCATACATAGAAAGACACATATATACATACATAGTAAATAAATAAACGTACGCCACAAGAAACATCGTTTTAATGAATAAATAAAAGTTTGATATTCTCTCAGTCAAGGTCTTCATATTTATCAACTGTCGTATATTAGTTCATAAACAAGCAACTGTTTGGATGGAAGAATCTCGAGTGGCTTGAAAAATATGAGTCAGTCAGCCGTTCTGACAATGATCAGGTTGTGACATCACACGAAGAGTTCTTCAGCGTGTATCATAGATTACTACAGAAGACAATTTCAACTGTGACGTAAACCATGTTTGGTAAATCATCTCCTTATATACTCAACTACTTGTTATTTACTTGTTCGTAAGTATTATTATATATTCACTTGTATTCACACACACACACACACACACACACACACACACACACACACACACACACACACACACACACACACACACACATACATACACACACACACATACATACACACACACACATACCTTTATATGTGTGTATGAATGCGTGTGTTCGTGGGATGAGCTTTTCCAGGTTTCAAATGCCCAGGCCACGCCTTATAGTATGATGGCGCCCTTACGACTACCTCAGGAGTTCAATCCCACTCCTCCATACGTAACTATGCACAAACACCACACACACCACACACACACACACACACACACACACACACACACACACACGTATCTTCCACCTACACATTCTCGTTAAAAATACGCAGACGTGTGTGTGTGCGCGCGCTTGCGTGTGCGTGCGCCTGTGTTAAAGACAATATGTTAATTAGTCTGCTACGAATAATTGTATACACTCAGAAAGTCATAGACGTGGGAGAGGTCAGTGTAAAAATTGTCTCTCCTTCAAATATTGTCATTCACATTAGACTGTTGTAAAGATGAGACTCTTAATTTCAGAGTAATTTTCTCATGATTCTCAAAGTAACTTTCACATGGCTCAACTATTGTTCATGCTGTTTGGCAGGGTCTGCAGTGCGACGTTATGTAGTAAGCAATTTAAATATGTGTCCCAGTTTCGATTCCCAATTGGGACTACTACATTTCTCTTTTCTTTCTAATTCCCTAGGGACAGACATAAACGTAACACTTCTCTTCATGTTTCTCCAAAACCTTTTAGACGTAATACTAGTGATACAATGATTGATATTATTTCTGTTGTTCTCCCTTTTTGCTTCAAACTAACTTAATCTCAGTTTATGCTGATGTTTATCTCGTAGGTCATGCTGCCAGTACTAAATTATATCCATTCAACACCTTTCCCTTATCATGTAAGCACACACTTGCATTGAATTTTTTGTCTATATTCTTAGTTATAGCTGCATACTGTATCTCTAAATCTAACTCTCTTTTCTACACTTAATAATAACTGAAAACTGTAAGACGCAACAATAATAGACAAATAGAACTAATTGGAACTTTAACATAATAAGCTGCGTTCTCGGGCTACAATATCCAATAAAATGCTTTAAAAACTAAAACTGGTTCCACGTGCGTATGCTTAATCAATTCTTTCATGTTTCATGAAAACATGCGAGATGTACAACAAACCTATTCCAGACACTGATATGACTGCTACTGCGGCTGCAGCTACGGCTGCTGCTATGGCTGCTACTGCTTCTATTAATGTTCCTCTTCCTTACAACTTGCTTTTAAATTTATTTCGAAGTTTATTTTGAAGATTGTTCCGAAGGTCGTTCTATAGTTTGGAGGAATACAGCATTCTTAAGTGAGATAGTATTAGTATATTTTACAGGATTAAGATTGTTAACAATTTATCTTCTTCGATTTTATGACCTAATCTTTTGAATTCTACTTCTCGAGTAATGCAGTAATTAAGACGAACAATTTAAAGGATCACCCAACTTTATTCGTGATGTTCTTTTCTTTCAGCTATTGTGCATCTAACTTTTGTAGTTCAGTTTTGCGTAACATCTACATTCTTTATATATCAGTAATATATTGTTACCAGTTACTTTACTGGTATGTTTTCATGATAATAATATGGAATATTAGTTTATCATTGGATTTATTTGCAGAATATACAATAAAACAACAAACAGTAAAGTGTGCGTTTTTTCCAAAAAGGTGTGGTTGATAAGAAAGGATTTTTATTTCAAGATTGTTTTGTTTTCTTCCACGATCTTTGATAAAAAGTAGATAAACGCTTCAACATCTCTATTACGTTCTTATTATCATCGTAAGAAGCCGATGGTAGAGCTTTAATTAGGCAGTGGAAGAGCTTTAATATTTATGGTGCAGAAAAAAATGCTAGAAGGGAACTCGATAAAAGTTAAAATGATGTAGAGATTGCTTTGGTTGGTAAGGTAAGACATTTTAAGATTCCTGAAGAAAATTTCCATAGAAAATTAGGCTAGAGAGCTGTTTGTGTTCGCTTGCTTTAAGCATGAGTACAAATGATCGTAGACTGCTCTGATCTACATTACAATTCAGCTTTAGCATATGAAGAAGTTTCTTAGTATCTCTTATAAGAAATTGTTTAATAACATAATGAAATAATTCCTAGTAATGTTTCTTCAATAATAATACTGCTGATTATGTCCATTTGCTTTATACTAGTTCATACAATATTATACGAATTCATTGTTTTAAGCGAAACGAACACTCGTCAATTGTAAAAGTACTTCTGCTGCTTTCATTGTATTCGGTCACAGATCAGTTCTGATGGAATAGATCCATGGTCAAAAGCATATCAGTGGTGGCCAACTACACGCTATATATATTATCTTGGGTGTCTGTGTGAGCGCTCGCATGTATGTATCTTTTATCATTTACTTGTTTCAGTCATTTGACTGCGGTCATTCTGGGGCACCGTCTTGAAGGGTTTTTGGTAGAACAGTCGACCCCTGTACTTATTTTTTTAAAACTTAGTACTTATTCTCTCAGTTTGTCTTGGCGGACCGCTAGGTTACGGGGACGTAAGCACACCAACACTGATTTCAAGGTGGTGAGGGGACAAACACAGACATATTTGTGTATGTATATATATATATACGACGGGGTTCTTTCAGTTTCCGCCTACTAAATCCACTCACACGGCTTTGGTCGGACCGAGATGCATCGCAGTAGGACTGAACTCGGAAAGCAAGCTTCCCACCACACAGCCACGCCATGTCTGTGTGTGTCCATACACACAAGGTAATATGTGATTCGAAGATTTCGCTGCTATTCCTAGCAAGTCGAATGCTTACGTAGAGGTCTCCACAGTGATTCATTTCTTCTCTTGTTTATGAGGCTTAACTGTACCTTATAATGGAATTTATATTACTATTATATTAAACTATCAACATTGATGGGGTGGGGGGTTACCTCTCTTTTCTTTTTTGTTCATACTTTTTTTTATTACCACCAGTGATTTAAAGCAAAACGTCTAACAATACTGCTGCCTAAAGTTATTAAGAAATCTTTGAAATGGTGGATCTGGTTTTTGGATGTATTTTTGAACAAAAATGCCCATGGTTTTATATGAAGTAATGCAGTAATCTCCTTTGATTAAAGGAGATTATCCACCCAATTAGTAGACAAAAACTTTCGCTAGTTTTTGGTTAAATCTTAATGCAACAAGCAAGACAAAGTTGAACAAAGTCCATTTGAACTACTCAGAAGAGATGAGATTCGGAAGAAATACTTTCACCTGGGCGCCCTTATTTACACATTGATACACATATGCGTGTGTAATGGTGTATACGTATATATATTAGTGGTCGAATAAACCAAAGTAGTACTCAACGTATTTAGTTGGAGTTGTATTTAATAACAGGATGACTTAGTCCCACATAATATGTGTGTGTGTGTGTGTGTGTGTGTATAAACTGACAGACAGAAAGACGTATATATATATTCTGTGTCTTCTGATCATCCTACTATAAACTAGCGTGTGTGTGTGTGCGCGCGTGCGCACGTGTGTGTGCACTCAGCTGTCCATAATCATTCAACAGGTTCCTCGGTAGGACCGGTAAAACATGAAGCACTCACTGAATGTTTAGGGCAAAGGAATGAGTGTCTTAGTGTGCGGTGGGTACGATGTTTCAGCGACACAATGGTGTGTGTAAGTAAATATTGGTCAGACGACACCTTTCGTTATAGTCTAGTTACGCTTCAATAACAATTTAGGTAAGACGAGGTAATGGTCGTAGAGGTGGCTGACTGTAAACGGGAACAGATGATGGTGGTGACGATGACAGTGCTGGTGATTGTTGTGGAGGAGGTGGGCGAGAAAATATAAGCGATACGGGTGCTGATGGTGGGTAATGGTGGTGGTGCTGGTGCTGGTGGTGGTTTGTTGGGGGAAGGTAGTTTGCTGGTGGTAATAGTAATTGTGGTGGAAACGATGGTGATGGTGATGGTGGTTGTGATGGTACAGTTAGTGCTATCTCTGGTGGTGTATGATATGACTGTGTCGCAGTAGATTAGTTCTTGTGATAAAGGTAGTAGTAGTAGTAGTATAGTAGTAGTAGTAGTAGTAATAGTAGTAGTAGTAGTAGTAGTTGTTGTTGTTGTTGTAGTTGTTGTTTAGTCATTTGTAGGTAGTCTTAATCTAGCAGGTATATGATCAAGGATGTTCCAGATGTGTCCCTTCCGTCATTTTTTTAATCATACAATCTACAGTGTTCCCAGAACCTCATCAGAAAATACGGCCTTCCATAATTTAAAATAGTAAATGTTGAAAAGGAAATTTGGTTGCTATTTCTAATTGACCATAGCCCACGTAGAGGCTTCCGCGTTGAGCCAACGAGGAAGGTTAGTGAATTAATAATAATTGTAACTGAGAAAATGTAAGCTGGACGTAAGACGGTAAGAATAACATTTAGATGGTAGGTAATCTTTGGTGGTATAGAGATGGTGGTAGCCGTCTATACGTAACAGTGGTGGTACTGAAGAA